>NC_068982.1:120148729-120155606 GCF_001194135.2 Octopus bimaculoides
TGTGTGTGTGTGTGTGTGTGTGTGTGTGTGTGTGTGTACAGCCATTACAGAAGTAGATACATACCCCATAAAGCATTCTTCTGTGATAATTTTAATTTGAAAAGGTTTATATTCTTTATTATTTGACATTTTTATATTTCAGGTTCTATATGTGACTATTTAATCCTGCCATGTACAAAAGAAAACTTGGAACTGTCTGCATTTCAAAGAGGCCGTATTGTGGGTCAGTCTGAAGGTGGACGTAATTAGTGTAAAACTGCAGCAAACGTTGGGATCCTGCTTTCTACAGTTAATAGAGTGAGTGTGCAATTCACCAGAGAGGGGGAAGGAATCCACATCACCTCATCCAGGTTGACCAGGGCCCACTGCCAGGACCCTTCGCTTTGTTAAGAAAAGTGTGGAGGATAATTCTTGTTGCAAGGCCTCTGGCATAGCAGAACAAGTTGATGTCAGTCCCAGAACAACTGTCACGTACCTCCACTAACTTGGCAGAACAGCAAGAAAGAAACTACTCCTTCGATCAGCCAATATCAAAATGAGAAAAAGTTGGGCCAGTGAGCAGATGGAAAGGCCTTTTAGGACACTGTCATATTATCTGATGAGTCCAGATTTGCTGTATTTTCTGACAGTGGTCGAGAGTGAGTCTGGAGTCTCTGTGATCAAGAATTTGTCGTGAAAAGATTGCAGCCAATAAGGAAATATAACAGCTATTCTGTGATGGTCTGGGGATCAATTTGGAGTAATGGTCAATCAGAACTGGTGGAGTGTGTGGGAAGCGTAAATTTAGATAAATATGTGTCCATATTGCAGAAAGGACTCCTTCCCATCTTCTTCAGTAGTGAAATGATTAAAGAAGGCTCTTTATTTATGGAAGATGAGATCCCTGTCACAGCTAAAAAGACCCAAGATTGGTTGGAAGAGAATGGCATTAAAAATCTTCCATGACCAAGCCAGTCACCAGATATGAACCCTATTGAATATCTCTAGGGCATAATGGACAGCAAACTTCATAGAAGGAACAAGAATGCATCTTCAACGTACAAATCTTTTGAGATTACTGCATGAAACTTGGCAAGAAATGCTTTAAGAGAATATTCGTCATCTGATCAGTAGCATGCGTAATAGAGTCCTTGCATTTCAAAATGCAAAGGGCATGTCTACTAAATAGTAGATATTCACATTATAATAATTAATAAATAATTTTAATGTGTAATTCCAGATTTAAATAAATTTTAACGATTATAGGGGTGTCTATTTACTTTTCTTGTGTCTGTGTATATGTGCGTGTATATATATATATATATATATATATATTCTCAACCGATTTCGGGCGATTATGGCCTTTGTCAGTGCATGTGTATACGATTATGTGCTATATATATATAGGGCTCAAAAGTCCCTAAGAGATAAACAACAAAATTGTAATATTGTAATCAACATTCTTCGATGTCAATTGTTTTAAGTTAATTTAATTCAAGGTAAGGAAATTGCCTAGGGTTTATGTGTGTGCCTGTGTCGCACATATAGCTGCGCCTTTTGCTGAAGTATGTCGGTTTGGGCCTTACTTTGCTGCAGTGTGCCTTCTTGATCGTGAGTAATTTAAATGTGAAAAGTACTTATACTTCAAAAAGAGGAGCCAGTCTGCATATGTGTATGTATCACTTGCAGGTGACTGTGTATATGTACGACGTCTGATCAATAAGTATCCGGACGAAGTTACCATAGTACCGAAGCTAAAGCACAGAGAGTGAAGCCGTTTGGCACAGATTGACCTTCAACTCTGTTCTTCATGCACACTAAGTTTTAATGTTCAAACTCACTTACGCTGTTTACAGCAGTGCTTGGAAGGAAACTATGTAGGGCGTAATTGTCACATTGACCATGACAAAGAAAGCTGTCATGACGATACTTGGTCAGAGGCTTGCGCAATGTTGCAGAAAGTGTATGGAGAGGAGTGTACGAGCCGCACACAAGTGGACAAGTAGTGGTTCAGACATTTCTAAGATAGCCGAAAAAATGTCGATATTGAAGAACGTTCTGGGAGAACCGCAACGAGCAGAACTGAGAAAAATAGCGCAGATGTGCGTGCAGCTGCGAGGAGAAATCATCGAATCATCAGCCATAACTTATCAGAGAATGTGCAGATTAGTTACGGTTCAGTTCAGTCCATTATCACTAAAGATTTGGGTATGAAACACGTGTCTGCCAAGTCTGTGCCAAAACTGCTTCCAGCTGATTATAAAGGCACTCGGGTTTCAGTTGCACAAGATCTCCTTAACTGTGTGGAGAACGATGAAAACTTTTTGAAAACTTTGCCTAAGCCTCTGAGCAGGTATCGCCATGTTTTTGGCAAAATATGATGCAGTTTCTTTGCTCAACTTTCAGCCAAGTTCAATGCGATGATCACATGCTACACACATTCCTTCCAAACATTGCTGTAAACAGCAGAAGGGAAATAGAACGCTAAATTTTAGGGCGCCGGCACTGCAGAGTCCAAGGTCAATCTGTGTCAAGCGGCTTTACTTTGCGTGCTTTAGCTTCGTTACTATAGCGACAGTCCGGATACTTATTGATCAGATCACTTAGATAGATAGATAGATAGATAGATAGATAGATAGATAGATAGATAGATAGGTAGATAGATAGATAGATAGATAGATAGATAGATAGATAGATAGATAGATAGATAAGCCCTTATACATTTTTGCCCACGTGTAAGTAAATACATAGCTTAAGTCAATACAGGAACATCCACCATATATCGGTATCTGTTCGGACCGCCCCAAGCAATCCTCTGAATAGTAATCCCAGTAAGCATACACACACACACGCACGCACACACACACACGCACACGCACGCACACACACACACACACACACACACAACAATTTGTAATTCATGTTATTCTTGAACTGGGACGGCACAACTTGCAAATATGTATATGCATTAGACAGTGGTCATACCGGAACTCCTTTTCAAGGATTTCTTAACTGATTATGTCGCCTCCAGCACTGGATTTATTTTCTAATGGTTACTTTATTGCCCACGAGCCATTTCTTAAACTCAGAATTTAAAGGGACGTAACCAAACCCCGCAAAGTATTTTATTCATTCCGTTACTGATTTGCTCATCCATCGCCTAATTCACTTATGATAGACTATAGTGCTAGAACAAATGACAAATCTGAGATTGACAAAATAAAGTTGATCGTTTATTATATTCGATAATTAAATTTAATGTTATTGATATATGTTATATAGCATTTACATGTGGAGGCGCAATGGCCCAGTGGTTAAGGCATCAGACTCGTGGTCATAGGATCGCGGTTTCGATTCCCAGACCGGGCGTTGTGAGTGTTTATTGAGCGAAAACACCTAAATGCTCCACGAGGCTCCGGTAGGGGATGCTGGCGAACCCTGTTGTACTCCTTCACCACAACTTTCTGTTTCTGTTGTGCCTGTAATTCAAAGGGTCACACTGCGTCACGCTGAATATCCCCGAGAACTACGTTAAGGGTACACGTGTCTGTGGAGTGCTCAGCCACTTGCACGTTAATTTCACGAGCAGGCTGTACCGTTGATTGGATCAACTGGAACCCTCGACGTCGTAAGCGATGGAGTGCCAACAACAACATAGCATTTACATATAGTCTTAAATAGACTTCTTAAAGTTCTGAATATACAACTTCTGAACGACTTGGATCCGCCTGCTATTTCTAACAGTTTGGGCGACCATATAGAAGCAATTTTGTTGGTTCATTGATTTTTTTAATTTTTTGAGTCACTGTGTGGTATGCACTGTACTTCTATTGGTTCAATTCGTTTCTATTGCTAATATCCCTAAGCTGAAACTTTTATGGTTAATTTTTCTTCCTTTTTTTGTATTAAATGGGTATGGTTATAAATAACACATTTTGAAACATCTTATTCAGAAATAATATTTTGGATACTAAATTCAGATGTGAAGAAACATTGAAAAGCAACTTTGTGTTAAAGGAGAATTCTAAGTGCCAGAAAGAAAATGGCTTTTGCATACACATCACACGTATGTAAGAATTTAATTAGTATAATCAAACTTTAATTACAGTTAAAGTATATTTGGCTTCCATTGAAGAAACTTAGTACACATGCCTACATGTTTGTTGCAAGTACTTAAAGGTATTCTCTAAATATTTCATTTGGAAACCGAGATGGCTCTAGTTATTCTGTTTAGAACTGCACAAACTTAATTTCCGTAATTTTTGTTTTTCAGTGATATTTGACCTATTTGTTCCAAGAGAAAATTGTTTTAGTAATTACAAATTAACTTCTTTTGGAGAATTTACCAACTTTACAAATGAGTTGTATTTCGTATCTTATATCATTGATTTTGGTTAAGGGATGAAATAAATTACAAATACGAATTGTTTCCGAATGATTTATCTTCATGCCAGAGTTAAGTTTGTTCAAAATAAGATAGCCAAATAAGGACAAACAGTAAGCATAAATTTTACACTACAGAAATTAACGCAGTTAATTTTCAATTAAAATATTTGTAGAGTGACACCTGTAGGAAAAATGATAGCAAATATAAGAAAAAGACTTCAAGCGTGATAGAAAGGATAGGACGTGATACACAAAATGTGAGTGAAATCAATGACAGAGAGCAGGTTTGTACAAAGCTGGGTTGGATGTTTTTTTATAATGGACCAGAAGGCCAGGCAGCAGTTTAAAAGGTGTTCATTGCTTTTCTGTGGGCACTTTTGCAGGAATTGTAGCGATGACCTAACATGGTATTAACTCAGAAGACCAATCTGACTGTCGAGACGATAGGGTTGATACACAAAGGCAACCTAGACAGCAGACAGAGGTATTGTCTAGCATTTCTGTGTCCATTCGATAAACTGGCATGAAGTCGCTAAAATTACACTTAGAACTCTAGCCCACCGAATCTTGCCTGTTCGGCGTCACCTCTACTCCAGAGCACTCAGTTACCTCATCTCTCCTCCTCTCAATATGCCCACCATGTCCAACTCTTTAAGCCGCATATCAACCACGCACTCAGTTTTTTCTTCCCCGAAAGTCGAATTTATTAAATTCCTACACTGGAATTCCACTTGGAATTTTTCTATCGGAGTGCCTGCGAAAGACGCAGACACCAGCTCCTTCTTTCAGACCAAGCCAGTAAATAAAAAAAATGCCACCCAATTGATGAATGGGAGTTATTTCTGGATGTTGTAAGCGAGATTGTTTACTTAGAACTATGAAGAAAATGGATGGACGTATCTAAGGGGAACGTTTCATCTAATTCGTTTTGTTGTCTCAGAACAGATACAAATTCTCAAACATTTTCACGATATTTCGTAAAGGAACTTACTTTGTCTCCATGGTCGAGATAAATCTGATGCTCGATTCTTGGTCAGGCAAATGAAAACTTATTTGTTTTCATAATACTTTTCCTTCTACTTTTCATTGCTTTCTAACGGCTCCGCTTGCGCTTACACCCTTCTTTCAGAAGCAATCTTTGTTGATGCCGGAAGAGAGATATGGTTGCTGTTTTAACCACAGACCAGGTGTGATTGAACAGGACTATGAACAAATGCATTCCAGATAGAATCATCCTACCATTTGAGGAATATCATTGGGAGCATTATCTCATGAATCATTCTTTTAAGGTGGTATAGATATGAGGGAGTTTTGGCTGCTATTTCGAGCTGGAGATCTCGTAAAAGTTCAAACGCATTGTGCACAAGCATTGGGGACCACAGTCAATTTAAATTTCACTTAGAATAACATCCATTTGATACAGATGTGCAGAGAGATTTTCCTCCTATTTCTAGCAAGCCAAGTAACCCCACAAAGGCTTCCTCGTTGGGGCACTCAGAGTTTTGTTTATATCATTGCTATGTGGTGAACGTTTTAAAGAAGCGAAGCCCGTGATGAGGCGAATCTGTGAGCCAGTTTCGCCACTTCAGATCATACATGTCAGTAATGTTCTCCGGGAAAGCATTATTATCATAAAATCTCATTCCATATATTTAATGGGAGATTCTACAGGAACTGCCTAAGCAGCCCTTTCATTGACACTTTAATTCTATAACTGAACTTAGTACATTGCTAACAAATGAAGAGTCGGTCTAATTTCTATACGCTTGAATTACCCATTCGGCATCAATAAACATTAAGAAAATATATCAACAATCACAACAAAAATAAATTAACAGTAATAATAATAACGAGAGTAATCTATAAAATATTACTTCTGGCGACTGTTTCCGAAATCCGTCCATTTCCAATAATTTCAGCCACGGTTGAATGATCGTTATCATATTGGTATTAATTATTGCTTTTTCTCTGTGTGTTGAAATATATTTTGGGTATTGAGTGTGTGTGCATGCGAGTACTTATGTATCTGTGTGTGTTAAAGTGACAAAGAGGGAGACAGTGTTTATTTCTGTGTATATTTATATTCTGAAAAATATCTCTATAAGATCTAATATATCCTATCCACTATATACACAACGGGGAAGCGGTCTAGTCGATTACAGTGGTCCAGTGGTATGTAAGTTTTCGACTCCAATAGTGAGGAAAGGTGAAGTCAGCTTCGGCGGAATTTAAATTCTGAGCATAAAGACTGACAGAAATGCCGTTAAACATTTTGACATCCGTGCTAACGATTCTGCCTGCTCACAGCCTTGTATAAGATGTGATATATATATATAAATATAAGCATTTCTTACATATTACTGTGTCTATATGTATACACATGAGTGCATGCCTCTGTGTGCGTATGTGTGTGTGTGTGTATATAGATATATAGATATATATATATATATATATATGCGTGTGTGTGTGTGTGTGTGTGTGTGTGTGTGTGTGTGTGTGTGTGTGTGTGTGT
>NC_068982.1:120155804-120163574 GCF_001194135.2 Octopus bimaculoides
GTGTGTGTGTGTGTGTGTGTGTGTGTGTGTGTGTGTGTGTGTGTGTGTGTGTGCGTGCGTGCGTGTGTGTGTCTATATGTATATGTATGTATGTATATGTATGTATGTATATGAATTTATGTGTATGTATGAGTACGCGCGCGCGTGTGTGTATGTGGATGTATTTTAGACTTGGGCGTACACCTGGTAGTATGCCGATTAAAGGACGTTCACTGTCTGCGGCTACCTGATATCACCAGCTTTCAAAATGTCATCTGATGCGACTCATCTGTACCGAAGGATGCGCTACAAGCAGTCGTCCAGAATGTCATCAGCAAAATGCAAGATGGATCGAAACGATCGTTGTGATTAATAAAGAATCATGTGAATTCCATTTTCTCTTTCACTCATTTGTTCTATATGTGTGTGAGTATGTATGTGTGTGTATATACATGTATGTATGTATGTATGTATGTATGTATGCATGCATGTATGTATGTATGTATGTATGTATGTATGTATGTTTGTATTCATGTATGTATATATATATATATATATGTGTGTGTGTGTGTGTGTGTGTGTATATATATATTATAGTAAGGACAGCTACGAGACGTAAAGCCACACGCTGGAAGCAGAAGCCAAAAAGTTCATTTTTACCTTATTTGGTTTTACATGCTGGCTACTTGACAAAATCTTATATAGATTTTATCCTTAAATTTAATTGATAAATATTAAACCGAAATATATTCAATACTGAATTATTTGGGTTATACACACGTGGCTGAGATGAACAACATAGATTTTTTCATGGATATATTGGTGTGAACATTTGTATATGCTCTGTGGATACGTTGAGTTCGTATGGTATGTATAAACGTTTATATTTATATATTTCTGGTTATGTCATACTGATGAAAGAGGAATGTATTACCACACTAACTTTGAAATTGTTTCGATATATGATTGAACTTTTTCAAAAAAATAAATCTTTCTTTTTTTTTCCTTTCTTCATCCCTGAGATTTCAGGAGATTTGGCGTCTATTTACAGCGTGGGGCTGTAACTGCCCTTACTATAATATTGTATTATAGTAAGTTACTTACTAGTAACTGCCCTTACTATAATATTGTATTTATAAAATAATATACTTCGTGTTAATTTTCACTTTAATTGGCTTTACATTCTGGCTACTTGATAAAATTTTTATATAGATTTTATCCTTAAATTTAATTGATATATATATATATATATATATAATAAATGAGTATATGCATATATACGTACATGTATGTACATACCTACATCTACCTGTATATATAGATGCATATCTGGGTACAGGACGTTGCAAACAAAACGTAGACAAAATGATAAACAGAGTACAGAGAACACACAGGCAACATAGAGAACATTTCCTTCATCAGCTGCCACCGTTCTAACACTGACGTTTCGAAGAGTTAGGGCAGGAGGCATCGTTAAAACGGCTCTTCCCATGGACCACACATTAAATTTGTACCATGGAGGAATGTAGTGGCAGACACAAAACAAGACAGGAAAACGAAACAGTGAAAATAAACAAAAAAGGCTATACGGCCAGATGTGAAAAAATATGTGTATATTGAACGCTGTAAAGCAACGAAGAATGTTCGTGTGCGTGCTTGGCGATAGCCAAAGTAAGAAAGGAAGTAGGGCTGGACACACGTGACCAGCGAGGGGTAAGGAGAAAGAGTGGTAGGGGGAGAAAAAAGGGGAGGAAGTAGAAAATAGGTGAGCAACGAGAGACAGGGAGGAAGAGAGTTATAGTAGTAAGAGAAGGAAGAACGAGAGGGGGAAAAGGATGCATACAGGGATGGCCATAAGTCACTTTACCCATTTCTTTGTTATTATTAGAAATGGATAAAGCGACTTATGGCGATCCCACCGTGTGTATTAACACACACACACACACACACACACACACACACACACACACACATATATATATATATATATATATATATATATGATCGTGGGTGTGATTTGAGTGGTATTTAACTCTCTCATATGTAAGGAAGCCAAGAAAAGAAATAATTTTGTTCTTTCTCTCTTTCACTTCTACCACTTATTCTCGCCTATATTTACTTAGTAACTTATTCATTTGCCATCCTTTTGTCATTATTTCCACCAACCCACCTTCTCCTTACCGTTTTATCTGTTTTTCTTCTTTTATTTTCCTCTTGGAAACTTGGTTTACATCGTTTTTGTTGTTCTATTAAGACCCAGATCAGTTCTGCCCTTTCTCCTATATGCTGCGAAATCAGTGTTACATTATCTAACGTGTTCATTCCTACGACCCTGCGGGGTGAGTCAAGGGATATTTGTCTAACATTTCTAACAGTTCTACGACCGTGTAGACGTTCTTTCAGCATTGCATGTAGATTCTGGTGTTGCTTGTAGTAAAGGTAGGCAAGCTGGTATCAGTCATTGCATGACAGTTGATATTTCTTTATATCTTTATCTGGGATGAAGTCTACGTACAACAGGATTTGCTATGGAAAAGTAGGTCAAGCATATAGGGATGGTCTAATTCATGAATGATTGTATTGTTTATACAATAGTGCCGTTGTTCCCTTCTGATGGCCAACTTTAATAAAGAGTTTTAAACATATATTTATGCATCGATTTTCTACTTACAGCGGGGGAAAATAAAGATCAGATTTTGCTTCGATTGCGATACTAGTTATTCCAAACACTTAATCGTCAGTGACGCGAAGAGTAATGTTGACGAATAAAATAATCAGTTTATTATTAACTCTACTTTGACTTAGTTAGTACTACTACAAAGCATTGACTGTAGACGTGAAGCAATTATTTCATAGCTTCAATTTTGAGATCAACGAGGCGACTACATTAAATTCTCAATAAATTGAGTCCACGACCGATTTCCTGTCAGAATCGCTTCACTTGTGTAACTAATGCTCTTGAAAAAAAGATATGAACACCATAACATCGTTTTATTTCTTCCAGTTTAGATATTCTTATTGTTATTTATGTTATTATTTTTATCTTTTCTAATATATTTTCCTCTTCATGTAAATCGAAATATCAACTATTTCACATTTTTGATCGATTCATGGATAAACAAACAAGTAAGATATTTATTTTTGTTACATTGACAATTGATGTGTTTTACTTTCCCAAAAATAGAAGTAAACTTGTCAAAATTCAACAGAAATAAACATAGTGAGGATACAAATAGAGAACTACGTGTGGCATTCATTTCCTTTCACACACGTCTCTTTTTGGTTGATTTCACGGCACCACCTCGAGCCAACGAAGAATTCTCTTCGTTGTCATTTGACATGCAATACGAACAATACGAACCAAATCTTTCTCACATATAACTCTACTGTCTTAAAGATAAGAAAGACAAGTTGGGCAATGTAGTCCTAGATATAGAAAAGACAGATTGGTCACGGCTGAGTTGCTTTGGTAATAGGTTAACTTGATCAGGGTTGATCTGGAATAAACTAATAACTAGAAAACCTTAGCTTATTTTTAATTCAAAGCGTAAAATACATGAACAAGAAATCTATATACTAGGAATAAAATATTGCACTGTGTTTGAATTTATACACACATGCACACACGCACACACACACACACACACACACACACACACACACACACACACACACACACACACACACAAAAGCGCACGCACGTATTCGGTGGTATAAGCAGTTTAATAGGTTTAATCAATTTCGATCGGTTGAGAAATCGATTATTAAACGTAAGTATTGATTTTGGTCAGCAATAGTGCAGAGGAAAAACCATTATACTGTGAATATGCTTCCGGTGTAAATTTCCTGCTGTATCCATGTTTTGTTTTTGTATCACTAATGTTATTGAGAAATGCATGAGTGTAACAACAATGGGTCCACTTTCTTTGGAAAACAAGCGTTGATAGGCCTACACAAGAAGCTACAGTTTATCGATGGTGTGGGATGAATGCTTGCGAAAAATACTCATTATGTCAGTTCTTAATATTCTTAGCATGCTTTCCATCCTGAGTATGCATGTGTGTATAAATGTTCATAATGTGCTGATCACAAGGTCGAGCGTTACACGGCCGAATACAAGATATTTGAATTTTCGGTGACTGAAAAGTCAGAAATCTGCAAGATGAGAGATTTCGAGCATTCATGTTTTCGGTGTTCTTGAAAAACTGAAAATTCAAATGACCACTTTGAAATATTCTAGGAGGAAAATAAACAGAAAATGATTCTAAAAGACATGAGTTTTTAGTTTTACAGGAGGGATTATCTAAACATGCTGAATACTTCCTATTTGCTTAAGACGTACATTTTTCCACTGCGGGCATGCAGCTAAGTGTAGAGAGACAGAAGTTGTACAAAGCCAAATTATTTGGTAGGAAAGATTTCTTGTACATTTTGCAGACGTTCCAACGACGTCTACATCTTTGGAGCATTTGCATTTGAAGAATGGCAGCGCTTTGCAAATCTTTCAGTGTATGTTGTCTCCTTTAAATTAAGTGAATTATTGTTTCTGCAACACCAATAATAATTATTTTTCATGCGCTTGTCTTTCAACATAAAAAAGCCTCATACATTGAAATTATATTTTGTGAAACAACAATTTTCCAGATATTTACTACGCTGGTGTCAGGAATATTTTCACATATTTCTTCCATTCTAGCGGTAATAAATTTTTCTACTAAAGGTACAAGGCTTTAAGTTTTGAAGGCAGGGCACTAGCCGATTAGATTGGCCGCAGTGTTTCACTGATACTTAATTTCTCGACCCCAATAGGATGAAAGGCAAAGTCGACTTCAGCAGAATTTGAACAGTCTTAGGAATTTAAATGTTTACGCTGAAGTTTGATATTAAAATTATTTTTGCCCCAAAAGGTAATAATTCGCAGAAGCTGCTAAAGCTTTCTTACATCCCGACTTTGCCTCGAATCAATTCTTGAATTTGTCATAAACTGCTTACCATACATTTACTGGCATTTCATATTAAATAGACGTCAGAAACACTTGAAAGTTATATATGCCTTTAGTAAATTACTGAACGGACTTCATTTCTTGATTTAAAGGAAGGAAATATATAGTTATTCAGTACCATTTCCAAACCGATGTTACTTGTTAGTTCTGTCATGCGACAACAAAAGAATGCATAGAAACAGAATGACCATATAGTTTTTTCTATTCTAGGAACAAGGCCCGAAACTTTTGGGGAGGGGCCAGTCGATTAGATCGAACCTAGTACGCAACTGGTACTTAATTTATCGAAACCGAAAGGATGAAAGGCAAAGTCGATCTCGGTGGAATTTGAACTCAGAACATAAAGACAGATGAAATACTGCTAAGCATTTCGCCCGACGTGCTAAGGTTTCTGCCAGCTCGACGCCTTGGAATGACTATATATTACAACGGATAAGTGTTAGTAAGAGTACTTTAGCTTTTTGTGTTAGCATTAATACATTATATTAGTATCATTATATTTTGTTATTCGTTAACTTTACAAACGCTAAAATACGGATAAAATAAAGCAGCTCAAATTTGTTTTGGAGAATTTCACAATAAAATTTGCACGTAACCAAGTGAAAGTATAAATATTAAGGAACATCTAAAAATATAAATATTGATAATCGTGTAAAAATATAAATACTGTCAAATATGCTAAAATTTAAAAAATAATGTAAAACAATTGAAAAATATTTATTTTCTTTTTTTTCTAATTTTCACTAAAATGTCGTGTTAAAAGGGGGCTGCTTGTATTTCAACAGGTTTTGATAAAAATAATACTCAAAAAAAGAAGGCCAGGCTTTGCTTTGGGAATTTCAAAGTATAATTTAGAGAAAATGATTTTTAAAATCAAGCTGTTGTCCTTTTAATTGCCTTTGAGGAAAGACTTGTGTTGAAAATAATATTTCTTGCAGCTCAATGACTTTTTGGTAGAATCTTAAAATGCGTGTGGACAAAAAATTCCAGTTGTTGTTTCAAGGGCTTTAAAGTAAAATTTAGAGAAAATAAAAAATTCTTTTTTAAAATGTCCACAGAATAATCACCCATGCTGTAAAAGTTACGTTAACTTTGAATTGGTTTTCCTTGGAACCCTAAAATACGTGTGAATAAAGTATTTCAAGGCTTGTAAAATCATTATCCAAAATAGACTAAGGAAATGCTGATTTATCTGAGAAAGAAGAAAGAGATCAACGAGGTCGTAACCTGAGCAGAGTCGGAGGAGCCCATGGTTATATCAAAGAGGTCTGCAGAAGAATTACGGAACCAATAATTATTATTCAAAGTCAGATGATTTTTCCTAACCGTTAGGTTAATTTTGATGTCCGACCAGCAATGGGATGCATTTTTCCTTGCAAAGATTAGGGCTTTGTTTAATAGAATAAGTAATATGAAGGTATTATGGTTTGAGGTATCGAACAGAAGGAAGTAAATGCGAGATTTATTAGAGAGAGAGAGAGAAATACAGAATGGAACCAAGTGATGACATCACCAGTACACCTCCAATGGGGAAGCATAAATTTACTCTTCACTAAGAGTATGATTCGGTCAGTTATGCATTTACTAAATTGAGCCAAGTCTGTGTACTTAGTGGAGTAATAAAACCTAACAGAAGGCTTCATGAAGAAGTAAGATTCATGGTTCTTCAGGGTGAAATGGAAAGTTTAGAAGTATAGGGTTCTGTTCGATCCAGTATTCCGAGTTCTGCGATCATCTTACAGTGAAGGTTGTTGATATCCTTAAGAATATGCAGATGAGCATGTCCATAATTTCCACTAAGTTCTCAAATATAAAATTAGTGTACATATCAGTCGTAAGGGTGTACAAGTTCCCGGTTTTGTCCCCCAAAAACATGTAGATGTGAAAAATTTGTTGTCCTAGAGATAATCCTGGAGAGTTTCTTTTGGAATGAGTTCGTCTTATAAGAGAATTTAATATTTCTAATCATTTCAAGATCTTTGTCGAAGTTAGTCAGTGCAGCGTTAGGAGGTGGAATTTTATAAATTTTTAAGTTATATTAGTCCTTATCCTTTGGGGAGTGAAAGGTATTAGATTTGTTGTCTAGAAGAAAGCTCTCCATCTCATACGTGTAGTAAAGTCATTAGTCTTCTGCAATAATAGTTCCATGTAAAGACACCTGGGTGGAATTAGAATGTTTTGAGTTGAGGTGCCTAAAAGTTGTATTTTCATATTTAGTGTAATCTATAAGTATCCCTCAGTCGAACAGACGAGAGCTAGATATGCTTAGTATACAAAACACGTAGTGGTGCTCAAATGAATTTACCTTATCCACACCTCTCTCCCTTTCATCTATCCTACCTCCGTTCATTCCCCTTTGTCACAGAAATCCCCCTCCGTCTCCCTGCCTTTCATTTCTTCTTTTCTACCTCTATTTCTTTTTCCTAAGCCTCTTATATCCTCCCTTTCTCTGCTTTTTCCTCTTATTCTTCCTCCTTTCTCCCCGTTTAACTTTTAAATCTTTGACACTACAATATGAACTGCCTTTACCAACTTCTCTTGATGAAGAGAGCCGGACTAATAGTAGTATCTCTCTCTGACCATTTAGTGATTCGTTCCATACCCAAGACCTTTTGCACATTCCAACTGCAAATCATGAGTTTAACAATAAATTACGTAAATCCGAGATTCAGGAAATAGTTATCGAGTTAAGAAGCTATTTAGTATTCTGTAATTTTATGCTCGGAGTAAATATACTTGCATATATACATATATACATACATACATACATACATAAGATCGGAAGAGC
>NC_068982.1:120164167-120164875 GCF_001194135.2 Octopus bimaculoides
ATATATATATCAAGCCTCATTTCGTTTATCTGTATATAAATGTGTGTATACATTTATATACACACATATATACATATACGTGTATGTATGTGTTAGACAATTGCATTTCCAGACATTCATTATTTGAAATATTTATCTGCCTGTCATCACTGTCATTATCCTTTGATCAATCATTCAAGAGGTCTCACCCCATCTTCATATTTGTCTTCCGTTGCCAACAAGAGATATCATAATTTACTGGAAACATTCTACTGAAGAAACAGCGATGAATATGAGACCAGTTGACAAGCTATGAGGATAATGTCGAGAAAAATTCTATGGTTTGATTTGCTAAACGTTTTCAACGAATTAGAGACACCTAGAAATGTGTATATATGTATGCACCCATCCTTATACATACATACACATATGTATAGATATATACACACACACAAGCGCTCATATATGTATGCATACATACACCTCACCACATATATACATATTGTGAATATATCTACGCACAGTTATAATTAAACGTATATGACTTTGTGTATTTGTGTGTATATACATATATATATATATATATACATGTATGTGTGTGCGTATGTATGCAGGCACACACACACACACACACACACACACACACACATATATATATATACATATATATACTCATCGGTATATATTCTGTATATATATATATATATATATATATATATATATATATAC
>NC_068982.1:120164885-120169593 GCF_001194135.2 Octopus bimaculoides
ATATATATATATATATATATATATATATATATATACATACACACGCGCACCCATAGATATACGTATATACTTATTTCAGTTATTGGACAGCTTCCATGCGGGCGCATAGCATTTACATGGATACGCATATACATACATATATGTATATATATATATGTGTATGTATGTGTGTGTGTGCGTGTGTGTGTGTGTGTGTGTGTGTGTGTGTGTGTGTGTGTGTGTGTGTGTACATGTGTGTGCATATGCATATACGTATATAAAAATAAATATGTATGTACGAAAGTAAATATTGTCAGGTCGCTCCGTTTTGAGCGCTACTGGTAGGATGTAACCCACTAGAACTTGCTGTATGGTTAATTCCTCGACAGCTAAACAGGTAACCCCATCAAGCTTGCTTGGAAGATTTTCGGACACTCTGGTGTAGAAAATCCAAATCAATTTAAGGGCAGAGAATTCACGAGAGTCGTTCGACATCTAACATTGTGTACATATTGTTTTACATTTTTCATTGTTAAATATACTTTATACACACACACATACATACACATGTGTATATACATTAATACGTATATATATATATATATATATATATATATATATATACGAAAACACACACACATACAAGACCCCTTTCGGTCATGAATGACCATGGGATTGCACCTAGAATGTTCCTCTTCGAGGCACTTGTCCGAGCAAAGTTGCTTCTGGAAGACCAGTAGTCCCCCATGCATAGTTAGCCGCCAAGGACGCGACGCACCGTTTTTCCGTAATCCTGAAAGAAGACCTGCGGTTGTACAGGTGCCGCTTAAACGCAGTTCCGGCTGACCCGATTTATCTCCGAATATGATTTCTGTATGGACTAATATTACTTATTCGCAATGAGAGAAGGAAATAGAAAATGTGTTCTGAAAGATGCCAACAGCATTTCAAACTCATCAGCATGAAGCAGCCGATGTTCGTTCGTTTTGACTGTAAAAAGACAGAAGAGAAAAGCAGCAAATGTATTGCCAATATGAATTTGAAAACTGGTTGTTGGAATATTTGCACCTTACTCAGGGAATGAAACAGACAGAAAAGACGGACAGCTCTTTTAGCAGAGGAGTTAAGGTGGTATGACATTAATATTACAGCGCTTTTACCGAAGTCAATGCAGACAATACATTCCTTTGGAAAGGGAAACCAAAGAATGAGAAGAGAGATAGTGGTGTGGATTTGTTACAAAGACTAACTTAGGTGAGAAGCTTGAAGAACTACTACCTTTTGACACTTCAAATACCATTGGATAAAGATGTGCGCACTCAATGTACAAAACTTTTATACTTTTATCGCATTTCAGTGTCATTTCCATTCTTTTTCCATCTTTTATGTAAATCACCACACAAATGTTTTACTGTCCTTGCAATATCCCCTTCATCTATGCTCCTGAGGCTAAAAATATATATCATTGTTATTATTATTATTATTATTATTATTATTATTATTATTATTATTATTATTATTATTATTATTTCATTTATACACCAGATTAGACTGTTCGAAAAGAAAAAAATCCTAATATCCGGCTACAACAAGTAAGCTTAGATGCCAAGAACCCTCCTAAGTATCATAGCTGTCCCTAATAACACTGTTTTCTGCAGCTGTATTAAACAGGGGTTTATACCTATTTCCTCTATGCATCTGCTCGGAGCTCTAGGGATAGTTCTCAATGCACATATAACTACTGCGATACATTTTACCCGCACTTTCCATAGTCTCTGCAATCAATAGCTAGGTCCTGGAACTTTGCTATTTTTTTCTCTATACATCTCATATTGATCTTTTCATCATTTGGGACTGTAAAGTCAATTATCTGGCACTTTCTATTCTCTTTATGTACTACTACTAAATCAGGCCTTCTAGCCTTTATTACTTTGTCACTCTGAATATTAAAGTCCCTCAACATCTTGTATTTCTTACTTTCTAGTACTTTACTAGGTTTATGTTCATACCATTTATCAGTATGTTCAAGTCCTATCTTTCTACATAACTTCTAGTGAATTACTAGCTTGTCATGTCTTCCCTAGCGTGTCATATCTTCTCTTGTGTTCTTTCTGAGCCAGCATGCTGCATTTACTTACTATATGAGTAACGCTTTCATTTTTTCATTTGCATAACCTATATTGGGAATCTATTTGGTTTTTGTTTATCTTGGCTTGTATCCTATTAATCCTTAATGCTTGATCTTGTGCAGCTAGTAACAAACTTTCTGTCTCCCTTTTCCGCTTTCATTTCTGCAACAATAACCATGTTTCACCACTACTATTTATGGCAACTATCTTTGGGAATCTCCTGCCAGTCAGATGATTTGTTCATTTTTTTTACTGGTTTTTAACTTCATTTGGAGTCCTGGTTTCCTTATGTCTTGCTCTACTCTAACAGCTTTTAGTAAACTTTCTTCCCTATTACCTACATAGGAGTTTATATCTACTATAGCTAACTCTACGCGGTCTTCTACTGATATTAACCCTCTTCCGCCTTCCTTTCTGGAGTCTTCCATTCATATTCAATTCCTTCGTACTTATTCTGTCTAGCTCCGCCAATTCAGTTGCTGAGTATCTAAGTAACGATATTGCCCAAGTATTTACAACCTTCCCTAGATTCTGACCATTTAGCTTTGATTCCATTAGCTTCGTTGCCCTTCTGATGTACTCCATCTCAATTTTCGTTTACGTTTTTGTAGTTAGTACTCTGTCAGATTCTAATATTCCCCGATGCTTATAACACGCTCCTTCTTTCAACGATTTTAACGCCTGGCCATCTGGTAATTAAATGCCTTCACTGTTGACAACTTGTCCCCTTCTCATGACTAATACTGCTCATTTATCTATACCAAATTCCATGCCTGTAACTTTGCTGAAGAGACTTAAGGTCTATATTAAGGAAACTATCTATTTATCACTCTCACTAAAAAAATTCAGATCACACATGTAAAGCAAACTATATCTAAACTGATACTCTGCCTTTGCCTTCCTTAATACTAAACTGAGGGGGATCAAACATAAGACAAATATTACAGGACAACAAATCCCCAGGAACATTCCTCTTTTGCAATTAACTTCCCCTAAAAGTGTGTCACCTCAGTAGAGATCTACATTCCATTCCTTCATTCTAAAGCTAATTAATTCTCTTATGTTCTCTGTTGTACTGAATATACTAAAACATTCACTTATCCATGAGTCACAGGCTTTCCTATAATCTATCTATGCTATTGTTAGATTCTTCTTCCTAGTCTTTTCTTCATTTAGAACTAATAGATCATGCGTTCCTGTAGCCTTCTTCCTGCAACCTTTCTGTTCTTCTGACAATAAATACTGGTTGTCAAGGTTCTAGTAAATGCTTTCTGAAAGCATTCCTGTTAACAACTTCCACACTAATCGTAAGTAAGTGATTAGTCTATAGTTGCTAACTGTATTACTCTTGCTCTCATCCTCCACAATGAGTATTGTCCTCCCTCTAGTCATCCAATCTGGTATTATTTTTCCATTGAGGCAATTCTTAAGTTCTTCTCTCAGCTTCCCATGTAAACTAGTAAATTTCTTTAGCCAGTACCCTTGAACTAAATCTGGTCCTGTGCCCTTCCAATTCGGCATTTTTCCTAACACTTTACTCATTAATGCACTAGTTAATCTTAGATCTGGCTGCTTCTCACTCATTACTTCTTCCCTCGCTTTCTTTAACCATACTGCATCTCCATTATGATTGGTTTATCCCAAATATTACTCCAGAACTTTCTAGCTTCTTCTGCATTAGGTTTCTCATTTTCAGTACTTCGTTCTCCACTATTTACTTGGTTATAAAATCTCCTCTGGTCTGTCTCAAATAATCTATTCTGTTGATACTGAACTATTCTTTTCTAATATCTGGAGAGCTTGCCTACTACTGCTATGATACACTGTTTCAACTCTTCTATTATTGTCCCAAATCCTTTCTCTTTAACCAAATATCTTTTCTCAAGGGAAGATTTGCATTTTGTGTTTCCTAACTTGTTCAGTCTCCAGGCTTCTATTCTACTTAAATCTTGTCTTAAATTCTTCCCTCTGTATTGTGGTCATCATTGTCACATTTGCTATCCTTCCACAAGCTCAAAAAGGTTGTAAAAGGAATTCTTATGGGTGCAAAGATCAATTACTCATAAGTAAAATGATTGTACAGAATTGCTGGAGCATAAAGAAGCACCTGAGTATGGCATGGATAGACTATAGGAAAGCGTTTGATAGAGTCCCACATAATTGAATACTCAAGGCCCTTGTAATATACAAGATCTCTCCTGTCGTCTCCAGATTCTTACAAGGTAGACCTCTGTTCATGTGATGTGTATATTCTGTCAGTTAATATGGATGTGAGGATCTTGTAGGTGGTGTCGAGACATGTTATTGCTTGGTAGTTGTTTGGACTTTTTGTGTCTTCAGATTTTGGTAGAAATTATGTTGTTCCTTCGGTTAACTAGGCAGGTATTTGCTCTGGGTTCTGGATGACATCAGTCAGAGATACAGCTAGCCAGAAATTAGGAATTCGGTCCAGTCCTGGGGTTTGCCATTTGTGAGACTTCCTAAGAACACATCTTAGGTCTTCTGTTTGTATTGCATCTCATTTCTACTCTTCAACTTCACCCTGTCTCACTGTCTCACATTCTATCCAGTCAGCTTTAGCATTATATATATATATATAT
>NC_068982.1:120169849-120175399 GCF_001194135.2 Octopus bimaculoides
TATATATATATATAGATAGATAGATAGATAGATAGATAGATAGATAGATAGATAGATAGATAGATAGATAGATAGATAGATAGATCGCTGACCACTACATTTATATTTTTTCTCCTTGTTTCTCTCTTTATTTCTTTCTGTGTTCCTTTCAGTTGAAGAGCATAGTTCGAAACGTCAAAAACTTTATCTATTCCCGAGCGTTAAACTTATACATCCATTTGTTGTTTACACCACCTGTCTTCGTCTGTTGTTTTTTTTTTCGTAAATTCTCCCAATCTTACTTTTGCCAATTTCCTTATAAATTTTCTTTACGTCTTGTTTTGTTGATAAAATTTGATCCTTTTGTCATACCTTTTAAGCCGTTGAGCTTTCAGTTGTATTCGTTGCTTCAAGTGTTCGTTGACTGCAGTGAGGTTTATAAAATCTTTGATTTTTATATTTTTGCTTGACTTTTCTAGGTTGTTTTGCCTTAACATTTACTTCTCTAGTAAGTTCATCGAGAACCGATATATCCGCCCGCAGAGATTCGATCTCTTTTTGAATTGCTACTTTCCACTTAGGAGGTCTATTGACATGATTGGCCCTTTTCCGTGTTTTCCTGATACCTAGTTGAGTAATTACCACTTTAGTAGTGGTATAGATGAGGTTATTTAAGGTTGTTAGGTAATTTCCCTTACTACTTAAGATTTATCTAAGAGTAACATTATATACCGAGATTATGTTCTTTTTTTTATGCTGTTTGAAAACTTAGCCAGCGGTTCTTTATTGATGATGTCAGTAGACTCAGTCGTGCTGAGTTCTCTCATAATATATTCTTTTGCTTCTATGATCTTCTCTTTATTATTCACCTCAAATATTGTGTCATATTTATTCTGGTGTTCTTGAGGTAGATCTGCTTTCTCTTCTTTTTCCACATATCTGTTCTTCACTATTCTTTCTTCAGCTTCCATCGTTGGGATGTACTGCTCGTACATTGGGTACTGTGCATCTGTTACCTATTTCATATGCATTGTTGCTGTTTTCATTTGGTCTACCATGAGATATTTGTGTCTTAATCTGGCTAATTTTAGCGTCAGTTAACCTTTTATTTTTAATGATGTCTCTGCGTACTTAGTTTATTTGCACCTATATATCTACGTACTTCATCACCTACTAAGTTTGCAGTATGAGGTTATTGTCTGGGTTTAGTTGAGCTGTATAGAAAGCTTTCAACAGATCTCTATAACCCTCTCTAGTCCATTTTATGCGTTTTGCTTCAGGTGAAATTTTTGGTGATGTCACTACAGGACTAGGGTTAGAGTTATCCTGGATCTGGTTACGTATTAGATCGTTTTTTTTTTGTTTTTTTTTTTTAGAGTTTATTCCAGCAGCAGACTTTTCGACCCCAGTCTGGTTCCCCACTGAGTAATGCGGTCCTTGTCGCGAGTGATGACAGATCCGGCATGAATTTTAGTTTGTCATTAAAGCATTGACGGTCCAGAGTTGACTTCTTGACCTGACACCGCTTCCTTGTTCTTCGAATGGATATATTTATCATATCGTAGGCCGACAGATTGAAAATCGCCTCTACATTTTCTTTTTTTTTTTTTTTGTAGCTAAGTTTCCGGGCATAACTGTTTTGTTATGTTTTGACCTGAGTTACTAATTTGCTCCTTTTTATATTCGTTTGTGGGAAGTCGCTTTGTTTTTGTTTGGTACGGCATCGCTCGTGACACGTGTTTTTTTCTTTTATTTTCTGTGTGTGTACGTGTGTGTCGTGCAGGCATTATTTATGTTGCTTATAGATATTAACATGTGTACATGGATACGTGAAGAGTTGCATGTATAGGTAATTATTCAAATTACGTACTTACTGTGTAAGTGGTATTTTACCAGATTTCCTAATTTTGGTTTCGACTTCTCGCGTATGCTGCATTGATATAAAGTGCATTTAAGAAAGAAACTGCATTTTATATAACAAAAGTCTTTTCGTTTTTTTTTGTTTTTTCTGCCTGAACAGAACTTTTCCCACAGTTGTACTGCGAAGTTTTCCTTCCATCGCACCGATGTTATTGGATCGAGTTTGTTTTGAGGAGAGATTTTCTTAGTGTATGCCCATGTTATTTAACCCGGAGCTATTCCTCTTCTTCTTTCTTTCTTCTTCTTCTTCTTCTTCTTCTTCTTATTATTATTATTATTATTATTATTATTATTATTATGATTGTTATTGTTATTATTATTATTATTATTATTATTATTATTATTATTATTATTATTATTATTATTATAGGCAGCCATCAACCAATAACGTGAATCTCTTGAATTATTCCTTGTTTACAGTTTCTGGCTATTAGTAGTCTGCTTACAACGGATGGAGTATTCAGTCTCAGTGTCACCTACTGTGGAGAGGAAGTTTCCGCGTTTGAGTAAAACGACTACTTTATTATTAATAATGTCATCTAACATCAGGACTACTGCCATCATGATCATCACCATCAACAATACCATATTGTCGCCATCATTATCGTTGCTGTCAACGCCATTGTCAATGAGTGTTGTATTAATTTATTTTAAATTTCCTTTCTAAAACAGAATTGTTACTTTTTTGCTTTTTAGGATCGCTTTGAAATCTGTTGTTCCATGATGGTAGCTATATTGATTTTTTTCGTGTATATGTCGAGATAAGGTGTGTGTATGCGTGTGTGATTCTGTGTGTCTGTGTGTCTGTACATATGTATGCACATGTGTGTGTGTGTGTGTGTGTGTGTGTGTGTGTGTGTGTGTGTGTGTGTGTGTGTGTGTGTGTGTGTGTGTGTGTGTGTGTGTGTGTGTGTGTGTGTGTGTGTGTGTGTGTGTGCGTGTGTGTGTGTGTGTGTGTGTACGTATGTATATAGAAGCTAGGTTTATATATATAAACAAGGATAAAAGTTTAGAAAAAAATCTAAATCATTATAGGTGAAATATAGTTTTAATTATTATTGACTACATATGTAAACGATATTATCTTTCGTTGTTTAGGTTGAAACAGAATTCCAATAAAACAGTCTGTGATTTAATGCAACAAAGTAGACACGATAAGAGAAATCCACATGCGTTAGAACCAGGTAAGGTCATTGCTAATAACTGAAATTACATTAATGCGAGGTAAAGGCTAAGTCTAGTTAAGTTAGACATACATAAGTTTGCCATAGATAAACTAGGTCTAAATAGGCTCAACTTAGTTAAGTTAGGGTGGAGGCGCAATGGCCCAGTGGTTAGTGCAGCGGACTCGCGGTCATAGGATCGCGGTTTCGATTCCCAAGCCGGGCGTTGTGAGTATTTATTGAGCGAAAACACCTAAAGCTCCACGAGGCTCCGGCCGTGGATGGTGGCGAACCCTGCTGTACTCTTTCATCACAACTTTCTCTCACTCTTACTTCCTGTTTCTGTTGTGCCTGTATTTCAAAGGGTCAGCCTTGTCACGCTGAATATCCCCGAGAACTACGTTAAGGGTACACGTGTCTATGGTGTGCTCAGCCACTTGCACGTTAATTTCACGAGCAGGCTGTTCCGTTGATCGGATCAACTTGAACCCTCGACGTCGTAAGCGACGGAGTGCCAACACACACACAGTTAAGTTAGACAAATATAAACTAGATCTAGATTAGCTAAGTTTAGCTAAGCTAGATCTCTATAAACTAAGTCAAGATAAGCTACGTCCACGTAAACTATGGGATGAGCTACATCTAGCGCTAGATAATATAGATGCGGATAAACCACCTTTAGATTACTTTATTTAATTTAAGCTAAACTACTTTTCAAAGCTTTAGTCTGGTTACGAAGTTGTTCCATGACTGATGATGGACCTCCAAGGCTGATCAGATTGATGTATTCGATGTTTGTTTTTTGTTTTTTTTTGTGGAAAAGCGGCAAACTATCCGTATAAAAAGAGCTGGAAGGAGCGGGAAAAGTGATTATATAAGTACAGATGACGAGAGGAGATACTAGTAATGTGGAGTCAGGGTGAGGATAGAGAAAGGTGTTGGTGAGTGACTGCTTGCATATCAAATGCATAAAGTCGATTTGATCATTTAAGATATATTTAGTCGAGATATATTTAGATGCCAAAATTCGTTTTACCAAAAGCTAGACTAATTTCATTAGTCAGAAAAATACTTGCTAGTCTCATCAGTTACTCGTCATGTAGAAAAATTCACGTGTGGTGCACATTAAAATACTATTCGCAAATCTAAGACACTAATTTTGCTGAACATACACATATATGCACACATACTCGCATAACCATACACGCACACACACATACAGTGTAGAGCTCGACCAGTTTACAATAACTATTCCTGACAACAAATTTGCATCACTCCAAACAACCCCAGAAAGCTAAGTAAGCGGCTGGTAGTATCCTCTCAAACATGTGCTTCTACATCCCACATACATGAGAAGTTGATAACATCAAATCTTACAAATGTTTGACATGACACTGCGCTACGTTAATACAGCCGAAGAACACTACCAACAAAACAAAATAGAACACCTACCCAATACCAACTGACTAGCTTTTATCCTCTCCCGCAACTCATGCACGGCTACTATATGTGCAAAAGTTGCCTTTGTGCACTGTACAGTCTGCAAGCTCAGTCTAGAACTTAGGCGGCATGCTATAGGGTTTTACAACCATGTACTGACAGCAAACGATCATCGTCTCAAGTGTTATCGAAAGTTAACAAGTACCCTCTGCGAATCTTACATTTTTCTCCATCAATTGTTCAGAAACAATCCTCTCTCTCTCTCTCTCTCTCTCTCTCTCTCTCTCTCTCTCTCTCTCTCTCTCTCTCTCTCTCCAGTCGTTAACATATATCTTTTCAAAACATTCAGTCACATACTTTCCCGCACAGCTTCCACATAGACAAATCTACCTTCCTATATCACTCACTAATAATCACTTTCTATGGAAAAATTTGGTGAAAACAATGTCATTACACTTAGCATTTGAAAGGCTGTGTCTGATACAAAACTCAAAATTCCCTGCTTGGTGGGGGGTCACATTTCTTGAGTTAGGGGCATCAAGTATTGTAGCGTGCACAGATACAACTTTGTGACCCACATTTCATCTCTGGTATTCTCAAAACTCATTCATGTTGACCACTATTTTCTTTTTGTAAAATAAGGGTTTACTCGCCAATACCTCAAATAATTCCCACGCCTAGGCAGATGATGCCATGTTTTAATTTTTCTTCAACTTCAGTCTACAGGTATGTCAATACAGCGTTACTTCTATGAACAAAGACATCCAAAGAAAAAAAATTTCCTGTGGGAACGTGATAGCCTCGATTTCTTCAACAACACAATTATCTTGTCACAATGCATAACCAAGAAAGATTCTTTAATCATGTGGAATACATAATTAGAACTCTCAAAATCGTGTCGCTCAGTCTGACAGGTGAGTCTATGATTTCGTGACCGTGAGTCAACACTCAAAACACTAGGCCGCACGCCATCACATCCGATGATAATCATATATATATTTATATATGTGTGTGTGTGTGTCTGTGTGTGTGTGTGTGTGTGTGTGTG
>NC_068982.1:120175802-120181447 GCF_001194135.2 Octopus bimaculoides
TATATATATATATATATATATATATATATATATATGTGTGTGTGTGTGTGTGTGTGTGTATGTATGTATGTATGAGTGTATGTATGTATGTAGGTACGTATGTATGTGTGTATGTATGTATGTATATGTATGTATATATATATATATATATATATATATATATATATATATATATATATATATATATATATATATATATATATATATATATACATGTATGTATGTATAGATAGTTGGATGGATGGATGGATGCATGGATGCATGCATGCATGTATATATGTATGTATGAATACTTCATTATCTTCGTCGTATCTTTATAACTGACGGGTTAATAATTAATCCGAAATAAATTAAACAAAAGCAGTCTTTACAGTAATAATTCACAATCGATTTAGTTTTGATTTTGAAGCTATGTCATGTGCACGTCATCAACACCATTATCAGTAGATAGCTTTAGAATAGAATGTTGAGATACTGAAACTAAATCATTATCTCTGGGATACCGGCCATTTCGTATGAAAAATTACATTAATTATTTTTTCATTAATTAAAATAGATGGCTACTTTTCACTCTGAAGAACAGGGGAAACAAACTGTAATTAAGAAATATATAGATATTTTAAATAGTGTACGCCAAATAGCCATGGATAGTGGCTAATTGAATGTGTGAAGTAAGTAAAGCAACATAATTGTCCTCGCTAGTCGAAAGCCAGGTTCGAGTCATTTTTTGTTCTCAGACAATTTAGGCGTTGAACTTGCAGAATCGTTAGAGCGTCGAACAAAATGCCTTATCGTATATAGTCACAATTTTTTCTCTGAGTTCAAATCTCACTGAAGTTATCTTTGCCTTTCTTCCTCATGGTTTAATAAAATGAATTACCACTCAAGTATTGGAACCGATTTAATATTCCTACAAAACAACCTAGGTGAGAATGTACATACAAGAGAAGACAAAAATTACTTAGGACATTATCCGATAAATCTATATTTATAAAATTGTAGGGCATGATTTGTGGAAAATTTGGTTGTTATTTATAGCAGATGTAACTGCTGTATAAAAGATCTCTTATTTGCTCTTATTCCAACATATCTGCTCGAAATATTAGACTTCTTTTCCACACGCCAAAATAATTCATTCCACTTGGCATGAGCATGCATTTACTACATAGTGGCACTGGCCATCACCAGTTTTATTGCATTCCTGATAATTGTATTGAAATACTTGTTAATACTTATTAAATTATTTACACATAGTATGGAAGAACAACGTGGATGACTTCTGGAGAAGAACATTTCTGTTGAAAAGAACACGGCTGGTACTCTGCCAACAATATGTACACGTCTTGCGAGTTCAGATAAGCAGACACCGTTGTAGTAGCGATAAAGTATTTATAGAAAAACAATCAAAGCATTTCTAAAAGAAATAGACTCTGTCCATCAAGAATCTGGTACCTTTGTATATTGATGTAATATATACACATAGCAGTAAATTTTGGTAAAATAATTTTTTTCTATGTTTTCTTGACTCCGAATAATTGAAGGTAAAGTCCTCCAAGGGATTTGAACCACACCTCTATATATGCATTGTTTTCTGGTGTTTTACCGATTCTGCCAAAGTGAGAATATTAGTATATGTTTCGACAAATCTATGTATATCATTGGGGTTTTATAAACCTGCATAAGTTTTCTGAATAATATCACATTTTCCCCTTTGATTTCCTTTTTCAAGTCCAGAAAATGTTTCAGTCTGAAACATCACAACTATCACACACTCGTACCTCTAAGAATGCGTGTAAGGAAATGTTAAAAAGAAAAATCAAGTAAACTCTTGGCACATATCTCAACCATTTTCTAATCATCCAGTTTAGTTATGCATCCATTTTTGTTGTTTCCTCCAGTACTACAACAGTTTCTGCTCGTCTGAAATTGTTCAGCGTAAACACTTTCTACTCTATAGGTTACTGAGAACTATAGACTTCACTATATGTATTATTTAATTTCGCGTATCTGGATTCCCTTAGACTGGAAGAAAACGAATATGATAATGTTTTTAGTGAAAACTTGAATCTACTTTCTTCTCATCCATTCCGATGTGAGACAATAATGTTTTCAAATTTTGGCAAAAAGCCAGCAATTTCGGTGGAAGGGCTAAGTCGATTACATCAACCCCGAAAGGATGAAAGTCAGGATCGACCTCGCCGGAATTTGAACTCAGAACGTAAAGACGGACAAAATAGCTCCAAGCATTTTGCCCGGCGCGGTAACGATTTTGTCTTTGCATGTTTTTGCGTTTGTGTCTATGTTTATGCGTGCGATTGTGTCAGTGTATGTGTGCATCTATCTTAGCATGTGTCTGTATATAGCTACATGTAGGTTGTTAGTGTCTATACATATGAATGTGTGTTTATATGTGTCTATGAGTGTATATTCGCATGCGCGTGTATATATGTGTATGTATGCATGCATGTATGTATATATATATATGTATGTTATTATTCAGTTTATTTCAAGATTTCATGCCAATAAAGAAAGAACCGGTTTCTAACCTAGATCCAAGGCTCCTTCATTAGAATTTCAACATCAATAACAGGGTATGTATGTATGTATGTATGTATGTATGTATATATGTGTGTATGTATGTATGTATGTATGTATGTGCAGATTTGTATTTTCGTGCATATAGTTGTATGTCTAAACAAGTTCATATATATTTAAATGATAAACTTCTGGAAAGTTTTACACATTTTTACAGTTCAGTGATGGATTGAATCTGTAGTTTATGAATTAACTTTTTCCTTTCTGGTTTTGAGAAGCCTAATTTCTCAAGATTGGTATTTAGGCAGTGTGTTACATATCTCAGGACCCCAATAATTATAGGTATAAACCTGAACTTGCAATCTGGACAGAGTAACTGCAGATTTCTCAATAGTTCAGCATAGGTATTCTCTTTTTCACTGATCTTCAACCTTATGTAAACGGTCACCTAATTTCCACAACTGTGCACAGTTTCTCTTCTCTATTCCAAATCATTTTATCAGGTCTGTTTTGCTTACATTTGATTGTGGTCTTCACTGATACATTCCACCAGTATTCCTTTTTTATTATGAGTGGCTATTGCTTCTACCATATTGTGGGTTCTTATTTCTTATTTGTGGCTTCTACCATAGTGCGGGTTCTTATTTACATTTTAATTGTTATTGCTTAGCCTCAGCTTATCCCTTATGTATGTATGTATATATGTATGTATGTATGCATGTATGTATTATGTATGTATGTATGTGAAGGCGCATGGCTCAGTAGTTAGAGCGTCGAGCTTACGATCGCGAGGCTGTGAGTTCGAATCCCGGACCGGGCTGTGTGTTGTGTTCTTGAGCAAGATATTTTATTTCACGTTGCTCCAGTTCACTCAGCTGTAGAAATGAGTCGCGACGTCACTGGTGCCAAGCTATATCGGCCTTTGCCTTTCCCTTGGACAACAATGATGGTGTGGAGAGGGGAGACTGGTATTCATGGGCGACTGCTGGTCTTCCATAAACAAACTTGCCCGGACTTGTGCTTCGGAGGGTAACTTTCAAGGTGCAATCCCATGGTCAGTCATGACCGAAGGGGGTCTCAGCAATGTATGTATGTATGTATGTATGTATGTATGCATGTATGTATGTATGTATGTAATGCGTTTATTTGTGTCACATAGTTGTTATTCATGATGCACGAGTGAGTGCTGAAAATTCCTGGCTTCGGGAAAAAAATACAGGAGGGTCAATTAATTATGATTTTATTCGGCATATTCCCCCCTCAGATTCACACACTTCACTTTTCCTAAGCCCTGTAACAGAACTCAAAGATTGGTCCTCCAACCAGGCCTTTCGCGACATCCTTAAAGCCAGGAACTTTTCAACGCCCTCTCGTATAACTAATCCATGCGAAGATCATTAGCCATTAATTATGAAACACATTTTAACTGTTATCACTTAGCCCAGTTTATCCTTTATTCAACGAACTTATAAGCAGAGATGTTCTGCCGTGACCATCTCGTCCTTCTTTTTCATGCACTGTGTATCCATGAAATTTGGTTTTGTTTTGCAAATTTTGCTGTTATTTCTAGCTGCCAAATATTTTTCGGTTCATATCCTACAAAAACAAAAGATATTTATATTCTTTATTGCCCACAAGGGGTTAAACATAGAAGGGACAAACAAGGACAGACAAAAGGATTAAGTCGATTACATCGACCCCAGTGCGTAACTTGTACTTATTTAATCGACCCCGAAAGAATGAAATGCAAAGTCGAACTCGGCGGAATTTGAACTCAGAACGTAACGGCAGATGAAATATCGCTAAGCATTTCTCCCGGCGCGCTAACGTTTCTACCAGCTCACCGCCTAAAGATATTTATATATGTGTATCCCAATAATTAAAATAGTGTCTGTGCAAAATACGAATAAATTTGGAACATTTCTTTATTGGGTTAGGTTTGGTTACTGCATACATTTACATTTTTAAAGATCCTTATACTTACACATTTTTTATAGAAATGATCTAAAAGTACCTGTAGATTTTAATGGAATCTCCCTGTTGTTGTTGGCTTGCATGGTTGTGAATATGAACTTTTATAAGTTAGTATCCTGCGTGAAGAAGATGAATCTGACGTCCCGGCCTGTTCCTTCTGATGAAAGAACCTTTCCTTTCAAACAGTCTCGAAGCGTCGGATTATATTTGTTCCCACAGCACATGAACTTATGTAAGCCCAAACTTCTCATAACAATAAAATTTTGCCGATACAAGCTACCACTAGTTACCTGATATTTTGCCTGCTATCCACATAGTATGCTACAGTCATCAACTAAAGCGATCAATAGAAACGGAATTCGATTGGTTATTAATGAGTTAAGGAAATACATCATTAGTAAATGCACTGCTGCTTCCATTACAGCATTAGAGTTTATATCATTACGATATGTATTTTGTTTGAAAACAGCTGGATTTATAGTACAATTTTTATTTTTATTTATTCATAGGTGAGGACAGCATAGATATTACAAATATTTATTACTGTACAGTCAAAAATCGGAGATATATAGGGCAAGAGGATTTGAGTCACATTTCATTTTTATATGTTTTTCTTAAGATCCAGGAACTGGAGAAGCAGGTGCTTCATGACGAATATCTACGGCACTAAAATCGCCACTTTTCCGGAAAAAAGTGAGGGGCCAAAAAAGGAACTTCTAATAACATATTGTCCCCCAACGCATGCACTCATTACGATAATAAGACTTAAGATGATCAATCAATATTTTCAATATAGTTTTCGGGATTGGGATTTCTCGAAAGGTCTGCACAGAATCTTTCTAAACTTTGCAACGCAATTTTCTCATCAACGTTTAACCCTCCTTCACATCTCTAACTTTTGAAAACTTCTCTGATTAGAGCTTCCACAAAAATTTCTTCTTTCAGTTTGAAATTTGTCTTCTTTTAGATTGGTATTATAGATCCGAAGAAAATTATCTCTCGAGTACTTGAATCTAGTTTACACTTTATTAACCATTTTATCTATCAATGACCAAACCCAAACTTGATTTGCACGAGAGAAAGAACACTTTATATATACATATATATATATATATATATATATATATATATATATA
>NC_068982.1:120181749-120183415 GCF_001194135.2 Octopus bimaculoides
GTGTGTGTGTATGTATATATATATATATATATATATATATGTGTGTGTGTGTGTGTGTGTGTGTGTGTGTGTGTGTGTGTGTGTGTGTGTATACATATACATACGTTAGGTGGTGTCGAAACACAACCATTTTTAAGGAACCTTAATTACACGGTATGCACAAAGTTTCAAATAGCATTTTCAAAAAAATATATGAAAATTATGGCTATGTGACCCCTCCGTACCCCTTGCATACACCCCTTACAATTAGATACACTAATTTCCTATCTTAATCATGTAATCTCTTACACATATATACTAAATTGCTTATCGATATGAAATATTTGATCATATTTCACTGTAGAAACCTTGTTTAAAACATCTGATGAGTAAAGATAGCAAAAACATTGAGATATAAGACAATTGGTAGGTAGGTACCCCTGCAATACGGTAAAATTATAACTTTAATATGTGTTAAATGAATATTTTTAAGGAAATGTATACATTTGTTAAATGATTTTCTTTTTGTTTTTCAGATTATTTTTGAGCTAAATTGTATTATAATTTTACAAAATTACCCACATAAGTTTAAACTGTGGTAATTTAAGTATATAAAATTATATAATGGCAACTAGAAGTAAAAGCTGTAATTCAACATTTGCATTTCTTGCAGAACTTCCTACAGTAATGACCCCATCAAAGCTGATGTACTTCGACATTATTTAGACATATGTAAATGTAAAGAACATTATCAAAAACTTCACCCACAGCGAAAGAATACTACCGGATTGTTGCTGCTGATGTGCAAACAATATGGGATAAATTTTCTCTTCCTTATATTGGATTCGAGGAAATAGTTTTAAAAACTGAGAGATTGATTTAATCTACTTGTAAATTAAACAAAATACCTATCAAGCAAAGAGGAGTTTTGATAAGAAATTAGAGGAGTTCAATGAAGTGTTTGATATATACACCTGCACGTGTTATGACAAACAAATAAAAAGATCTGACATCATAACCAACACCTCTTCGTTGCCATAGCTAAGGAGTCAGCATGCTATCAATTTAGTGACAAAAGCTTCTGAAGTCGGAATAGACTACGAAGATAGGCACAAATTCATATTAAATGTATGGAAATCAAGACAAAGTTCACCTCACTTCGACTGGAAACACAATGGTCATTTAATTAAATAGTAAATACTATTAATGCTTATTTTATGGTGTTCATTCATGTATTTCGTTTGAGGTGCGTGCATATTTTTTTAATGCATATCATAAAAGTCATTACGAATTTACATTTTTTTATGTTGGAAGTGCTTTTCTGAATATAGGCTTTTTTATAAAAAGAAAATTAATGCAAACTATATAAATAAATAAAGATTCCAATAACTGTTTGTTTTTTTTTTCAGGTGGATCGGGGTTGGATATAATTTATAAAATATTATGTTACTCTTTACTCTTTTACTCTTTTACTTGTTTCAGTCATTTGACTGTGGGCATTCTGGAGCACCGTTTTTAGTGGAGCAAATCGACCCCAGGACTTATTCTTTGTAAGCCTAGTACTTATTCTATCGGTATCTTTTGCAGGACCGCTAGTGTTACGGGGACGTAAACACACCAGCATCGGTTGTCAATCGATGTTGGTGGGACAAACACAGACACACAAACATATACACACACATACATA
>NC_068982.1:120186199-120189851 GCF_001194135.2 Octopus bimaculoides
TATATATATATATATATATATATATATGTGCATATATATTTATATGTATATGTATGTATATGTATGTATGTATGTATGCTCGCACAGACACGCACACACATATGTGTGTGTGTCTATACACACATATACGAGTGCTCACGCTAGGACTTCGTTGCGTTATATTTTTGAATGTTATATTTTCGGCGCGGGTCGGTTAGTGGATTACGTTATCCGTTGCTTTTACTGTTGCTATTGTTGTTGTGATTATTGTTGTTGTCGTTGTTGTTATTGTAACAATATCTGTAATTACCTGCATGTCTAATGTAATGAAATTACTGTTACGTCATTATGAGTTTAACGTTTAAGTCATTTGCTTTTGTTAATGATTAACCAAGTCACGTTTGTCAACTCGGTTCTATGGCAGTAGGTTCATCATCATCATCAACGAAATCGTCATCATCATCATGAACAACAACATCATCAACAGTAATAATAAAATACAAATGACAACCACGTATGGACCGGCCGCCTCTAAAACACTGTCCACTTTCAGTCTCTACCACCACCATGACGGTCCCTTTAAATAATAAATTATGGAGCAATTAGGTTTCAGTTCTCATACATCATTGTCGACCTCTTTAGCCATAAAAGTCATTTATTTAATTATAATTCAACGAGAGATCCTTTACATGGCTGCTCGCCTTGTTATGTGTAGCAGTCAAATCACGTTTAAACTACACTATCATTATTAGTAAAGAAGTAGGACACAATGGACAATGTAGTCTTAGATACACTATCTGAATAAAAGAATGGACTATCATAACTGGAACCTATTGGATCATAGATCATTATATGATCATAAATCATTACTAACTGGGTTAAATAGTTGATTCTGAAACCTAAGCACTAGACCAGAAAATTATGGTAAGGGAAGCAGCCGATCATTTTAACTCCGGGGCAAAACTGGCATTTATAGATTGTGGGAGAATGAAAGGCAAAGTTGACTTCAGCGGTATTTAAATTTGAAACGTAAAGAACCAAGAATAATATACTGCAAATTTTCTTCCGTGCTCTATATGGTCGCCTAGCATGCTAGACATAAGGACCAAATCACTCTCAAATCACGTTGTCGTTGGCACTCCGTCGCTTACGACGTCGAGGGTTCCAGTTGATCCGATCAACGGAACAGCCTGCTCGTGAAATTAACGTGCAAGTGGCTGAGCACTCCACAGACACGTGTATCCTTAACGTAGTTCTCGGGGATATTCAGCGTGACACAGTGTGACAAGGCTGACTCTTTGAATTACAGGCACAACAGAAACAGGAAGTAAGAGTGAGAGAAAGTTGTGGTGGAAGAGTACAGCAGTGTTCGTCACCATCCCCATGCTGGAGCCTCGTGGAGCTTTAGGTGTTTTCGCTCAATAAACACTCTCAACACCCGGTCTGGGAATCGAAACCGCGATCCTATGACCACGAGGCCGCTGCCCTAACCATTGGGCCATTTTGCCTCCACCAATATATGGAATAACAACAGTAATGATATTTTCGGCAGTAATCATGCACAAGGTTATACTTGGGTTATTGTAACAAAATTAAATTCAGTGATGCCATTTGCATTATGGTAATTGTAATTCTTTCATCATTACTTCGGCATACAATGTCACAGCTATGTTTAGCCTAAGACACATCCAAAGTTGCCACCCGTACTGGCCGAGCAAAAATGGCGAGTAATGTTAATTATGGAATAATATTGTAATTTCATCAACACATAATTATATCTAGTTTACTGGTTAATGTTCCCTAAATTTTATATGTTAACTTTAACTTTCCTTCTGTTTTTCATTTATTTTTTTCGTTATGCGCTTGATATTTGTGAATTATATATTTTTAAAATCTGTTTATAATGTATTTGTTTAATGCCAATGTCTCATTTAAAATTTGATTTCACCGGTAATGCATTCAGAACATAATTTAATAAAATGCTCTTTAGGTTAGTCCATTTTCAAGCTTCCACATCATTATACAGAATAGAATAACGATACATTATGTATTCAGACTATGTTTTGCAAAGGGGAGAAAGAGAGAAAAGAAAAAATAACATCCTAAAATACACCTTGCCTAAAATATTAAATGGGTCACATAAAATAACATTATAAGTAATACGTCACTTGTTAAATAAATATTAAAGAATAATGAACTGTCATATGCACGGTGAACAAAACTCAAAACGATAACAAACACATTCATTCTTATTACGTTCCGGCAGACTCGCTGGTATATCTGCCGGAACGTATTAAGAATGAATACAGTCGCTATTGTATCACGTAAATGGAGAACAACATTTTCCATCTGACTAACGTGTGTTTATAACACACTCAATTCATTAGCGTAAGGAGACTTTAGGACAGCCGGTGTTTCGACATTGTTGTGTCTCCTCGACCAAAGCTATCCCGGAGTAATGAATCTAATAAAAGTTCGTAACTCCTCTTTATAACTTCAACAAAGAAATTGTTTGTAGATGCGTGTTGCTAATCTACCTACGGATAATACATTACGTTTCCAATAAACAGCGAGAATATATATGTATGTATGAATGTTTGAATGTATGTTTGTATGTATGTATGTATATAATGTTATTGTTTTTTTCTTACGCAAATTATAGAATTGCTTAAAAAGTATTGGGGTCGAACCCGAGACAAAAGATAATGATTAAGGTATAAACTCAAATTAGGTAACCATACTCATAGTTATAAATTCGACTTAAAATACGCATACATATACTAATACATATCGACACATAAGAATATTTTTTTTAATATTTATAAAATATAAATATATATATTAATTATATACAAAAATTCATGTAAATAAAACCCATGTGAGATACATATGGAAGGAAGTGTGAGAAAAAGAGAACTGAAAACAATTTTTTAATACTAAAACTAAGAGCAGTTAAGAGTTTCAATTAGAAGATCCATAGTGTTCGATGTGTTTTTAAAAATATATAAATGGTATATAAAGTATATAATACAGTTGGAGGAAGTCCACTTTCTACGGCCGTTTGCAGAGTTCATGTCCTGGTAGAAAAATTAATGAAAACTCTTACAAACCATGCGGACAATGTCCCCTTCATACATATATTTATATTAATATATATATATATATACATTATTTATATCATTATTTAAATGTACGCCACCCATCTATTTCCTAGTAAGTTTATCTTAACCATTTTGATGCGACTCTACTCTATACTGTTTTCTCACCCATCCTTCTCTAATTCCCTTTTTCTCCCCTTCACAGTCTTCTATCTGTCTGCCTCTCGCTCTCCCCTCTTTCTCTTTTTCTCTCTGTCGTTGCTCACACGTGACCATCGTCCATCTTTCTTTACCTCACATAAACCATCTTTCTTTTCCTGCACGGCGTTCTAAGGACTGGACAACTATCTCTCTCTCCTATCTTCTCTCTTTCAAAGAAAATATTTTCCCCAGCATTCACTATTTTCTTCTCGTTCTGGTCTAACGACCCTTCATGGTTGTTTTCGTTCGGTTTCTTTGTATGTCTCCACTGTCCGGTTTCTGTTCCCAACTTTGACCCTCCATCAATTAAAAATTTCATTTTGGAATTTATGGGAGCAACTGTCTATGAAGACTCATATTGTTGTTGAATGCTC
>NC_068982.1:120190124-120192092 GCF_001194135.2 Octopus bimaculoides
ATATATATATGTATGTATGTATGTATGTACATACATATATATGAATAAATAAATGGAGTTAAACGCAGGTGCTATTCAAACCTTTTTACTTCTGACATATGTTTCGAAGAAGACATTAGTATTATTCCAGAAGGAATAAAATGGTGTAAAACAGTGCAATCTTCTCATCAGGGAAAGAAGGAAGACAAACACATCAATAAGACATTTTAACAGAATGTGATGACTGCGTATATGATGAAGGGAATGCTAGCATGTTTTTTTTTTAAAAAACGTTAGTAAATATAACGCCAAGAGTAGTTTATAGAAAGAGAAGGAGGAAAAAGAAAGAAATTAGCAGAAAACTAATAGTGGAGAGAGATATAGAGCGATAGGTGAATAGGAATAAAGCTTAAAGGCTTGGAGGTAGATGTATTGAGTGGAAGTGAAATGTAAGAAGACCGTCAAAGGTCGAAATCACTTAAAGGAACTAAAGGTATGTTTTTGCGAATGTTTGTAACGATAAACGCGTTCTATAAACGTGTTTACAAGAGGATTCTCTTAGAACAGGATGAAATATATTTCATTGTTACAAAGCGGACAAAAAGATTTACCTTTATCATACGGAAAAGATATAGATAGAATATTCCATTCCAAATCAAATTGTTTATTATGATCCTTTAGATCCCAAATTAATTTACTAAGCCCAATAATATTACGTTCATTGATATATCTAAATGTAGTAATGATTAGATATTCTTTTGGTCAACTGAGATGAAGAACTACCTATATATAAAAAAAAAAAACAACTTCAGAACCGGAAGTAATTTAACATAGAAAAATAGAGTTTGTAGTCTTAGAATTACTATTAAGCAAACGAATGCGACTGAAATCAACATCAGAAACACTAACACTGCTGCTATTATTTTTAAAGAATGGTTAGTGTTAACAAAATCAATGTTGCTATTTTCATTAAGTGAATTTGTATTTAGCAACTTATTATTATGCGAAGACATGATTTGTCAAAGATTTTTTGTGTTAGAAAACTCTGTCCTGATTCGATGTGAATTGATAATAGAATAGTATCTTTTCTATAGCACCACGAAACTGATAAGAGAGGTTGGATTAGATCTACAAACATTGGCAAAAGCATGCCCCTAGATCCTATAATAATTTCTATCATTCTAGAAAATTCAACCTTTCATTGTCTTCTTACATTTCACTTCCACTAAATATATCTACTTCCAAGCCTTTCAGCTTTACTCCTATGCACCTATAACTCTATATCTCACCACTATTAGTTTTCTACTAATTTCTTTCTTTCTCCTCCTTCTCTTTCTATAAAGTACCTTTGACGTCATATCTATATAAGTTGTTCCCAATTTTGACCCTCCATAAATCCCAAATTTTATTTTGGAATTCATTGGATCAGCCCTCTTCCAAGACTCATATTGTCATTGAATGCTCGAAATGAGGAGTAGATAGACAGCCGACAACTGATGAAGGGCTGTTCTTCATGTTACTTGTCCTGTTTTCCATTTGTTCTCTCGTTGTTTGCGTATTTCCCTTGTTTGTTTTCGTACTTCATGTTGTATACACAGTTGGTGATGTCCTGTACCCATATATTTATGTATATATATATATATATGTGTGTAACAATTAGAAAATGGAGGATAATATGCTGAACCCAACTACTTGCATACGGTGTATCCCGTTGAATTCATTAATTTAATTCATAGCAAAAGTGACAAAGGGAGGAAGAAAAGAAAAAGAAAGAAAGAACCAAAGCACAGGTGTCCATGGCAGACTATGTTATTTTGCCAACATGGTTTACATATAGAAGTACAAAGTACATAAGGAATTAGAGGATGAACAGAATTCCTTATGTACTTTGTACTTCTATATGTAAACCATGTTGGCAAAATAACATAGTCTGCCATGGACACCTGTGCTTTGGTTCTTTCTTTCTTTTTCTTTTCTTCCTCCCTTTGT
>NC_068982.1:120193096-120199403 GCF_001194135.2 Octopus bimaculoides
TATACATATATTTATATATATATTATATATATATACATATAGCCTGATAGACCCTGCTATGTCAAGATGGACTTATATATTCTTCCTCTGCTCTCTCCCACTTGGTTTTAATATGTTGCCACATTTGTAATATGTCTTTTTTCTACATTTTTTCGTGCAGCTGAAGATTGCTCTTCATATTGCATTTAAGGTAATGCTCACATTACTTAAATAAATTGAAGTAGCATGAAACGTGCGTACTGCAATCACTTTTGAAATCCGTGTTGCTTATTATTTGATATACATATATATATATATATTATTTATATTACTATTATATATATTTTGTATATATATGGTGTGTATGTATATATATGTATATGATTGTGTGTGAGTGTGTGAGTACATGCGTGCGTGTATGCACATATGAATGTACGCATGCATGTACCTATAGTTACATACGCACAAGCATGATTACGGTTTAATATACTTATCAGTAGGTGGGCGTATGATTGGCATAAAATAAAGTACTAATCAAATACTGGAGTCAATATAGTCGTCTACAACTTTTTTTCGAAATTTATAGCCACTTGCCTACAATAGAAATCAATGTTTTCCTTACAACTCTGTGTATGAGATTGGCATAAATGAATGTTATACCGGTAAAAATCTCTTTTGGTAAATTTTCCCTGCAAAACAATAGAGTTCCCATCAATAGAGTTCCCGATAAAATGTCGAGTTGTTTTTGGTTATGTCCCATTGCATTTAGATTTCAAATAATCTTTCAAGACTTGATGATAATTAACTGTTTTTTCTAAGCTATGAATGTTTGATATTCTGCCAATGTAAGTAACCATTATTACTGGTGTGATCGTCAGCAAAATGAACAAATTGCTTTGAGGCACATTTCACCCGTCTCAACGTTCCGAGTTCAAATTCCGCCGAAATCGACTTTGCTTTTAATCCTTTCGAGGTCGATAAAATAAGTACTAGTTAAGCACGGCGTGGGGTGAGTCGATGTTATCGACTATCTTTCCTCTCCCCATTAAGTTTCAGGCCTTGTGCCTATAATAAAAAGAACTATTATTATAACTGACATTAAGGAGCTGGCCGAATCTTTAGTACGCCGAACAAAATGCTTAGCAGCATTTTGTCCGCCTTTACGTTCTGAGTTCAAATTCCGCCGAGGTCGACTTTGTCTTTTGTCCTTTTGGGGTCGATCAAATAAGTACCAGTTGTCACGTGACAACTTACTGGGGCTGCCTGCTGGAGCCTAGCAGAGGGTAAGACTACGCGCATTCCATTGGTCAGTTAAAATCTAGACAGTGTTACGTGACAACTTGCTGGGGATGCCTGCTGGAGCCTAGCAGCAGGTATTTAAAGGGAAATTTGACAAGACAGTCAGTCGGCCGCTGACACTCGTTGACGCTGCATCGAAGAGGCCAGGGAACAGAAGAAAGAAGACATGCACTCAACACCAGAGCTGAAGACACCTCCGAAAGGGAGTGGGGGGCGCCACGTCAAAACAGTAGAGGAGTAGGGGCCGAAACCGGACATGGTTCCTCCTGATGATGTCTTGAGCTAACAGGATCCTATAAAGGAACTGTTGTGGTAGCAGACCTACGAAACATGGTTGAAATTCCTCAGATGGGGCTGATGCAATCGACTTGCTCCCTCTCCAAAATTGACTTTGCCTTTTATTCTGTCGAAGATATAATAAGTACCAGTTGAACACTAGGGTCAATGTAATCGATTAGTTCCTTCCTTCCATTTTCAGATTATACTGGCATTGATTTCGGTGGTGAGCAAATCAATGACTTACTGTTATTTCCAATATTTAGATTATGTTCCTTAATTTTCTAAGTTCAAATTCCTTTGGTATCCAATTTTACCTTTCATCCTCACGGGATCGAAAACATAAATACCAGTAAACACTGGAATCGATTTAATCGATAATACCGCCATCACCACTACCCATTAAAATGTGCGCAGAATGCTACTGTTGGAAATAGTAATTATTTATTGTTAGCACTGATTTTGGCGATCAATAAAGCACTGGACCTAATTATGTTTTTATGTTTTCCGTTGAAATCCCTCTGGGTTCGATTTTTGCTTACCATCCTTCCGGAGTCAATAGCATAAATATATAAATACATGCATCTATATTATCTGTGCACTTTATTCAGACTTGTGTTAAACAAATATGCCTTTTCAATATAATTTTGTGGCTTTTTGCCAAAATCAGAAATATATTTTCCGTTGTTTAGTTCTACTCTTTCAATTATGCTTTTATTTTACTTCTCGTAGTTGCACTAAAAAACCACAATTACAATACCACTACCTTCTCCCTGTAGAAGGTAGAACCCCAAAAAGCAATCAAAATCTTAGCGCTTCCTGTTTGCAGGTACCAAAACAATGAGACGCAGCCAATACTTTTACATGATCGCCCGGACTTCAAGAAATAGCAACCAAATCTTACCCAAATAGATACTTCTTTAATACGTCTGATTAAAAAAGGATGAAGAGTCCTAAATAAGCTATGTCTAGTGAGACTCATGATTGATCACGGGGTTTTTTTTTGTTTCTTTTTTGTACATGACAGACATAGGGCAACGCATCAACAACAATAACAGGCAGGCAAAAACTGGAGTATCAGAATTATTCAAGCTCGTAACAAATAACTGCCAGCCAAGTATAGCTTCCTATACGGGACAGTGCACCCAAAAACTCGAGACCGTGTGTATCACATAAGGCTAGGGCTGGGAACGATGACTTCCCCTCGGAAATACTAATCGGACACAGAATGTGTGTCGTTCGGCAGCTGGAAGAGATGTCTTCCTGGAGCATTGTCCCGTATAGGACACCATACTTGGTTGGCAATTATATGTTACGATTCCGTATTGCTACTGTCTACATCTCGGTCAGAGATTTAATATAACTTATTTCTTCTTTTACGAGATCAGCAACGGTTCGTCGCTGAAAAAGGCATATAGTATTATATATATTATATTTTTAGCACACGCTGAAGACGGGTAACCACCCAGAAACTCGAGTTCGTGTGTGTCACGTAAGGCTAAGGTTGGAAGCGATGACTTCACCTTTCAAATACTAATGAGATGTCTTCCTGGGGCTATAAACGTTAGTAGCACTGTCCCGTATAGGATGTCACACTTGGATGGCATTTATATGTTACGATTCCGTATTGCTACTGTTTACATCTCGCTCAGAGATTTAATATAGTGTGTATATATGTGTGTGCGTGTGTGTGTGTGTGTGTGTGTGTGTGTTTGTCCCCTACAACCGCTTAATAACCGGTGTTGTGTTTACATTCCCGTAACCTTACAGTTCGGCAAAGGCGATCGATAAAATAAAAAATGCACTGGAATCGATTCATTCGACTATAATTCTTCAAGGTTTATAATACAGCACGACCACAGTCGAATGACTAAAAAAAAAGTAAATGGGTAGAGATAATTCATGCATCTCGACTTTATTTCCACATAAGATTTGTTGATGTAGTTTATACATCAACAAATCCTATGTGGAAATTTCTTTTGTGGACTATTCCAAAAATAGATATAATACTTTAAAATTTTGGCACAAGGCCAGCAACTTCAAGGAGCGAGGAAGAGATTACACCGACCCCAGGCTATTTCACTTTGCTAGTGCTATTAACATCTTTGAGAATGGCATGAATGTTGCAACATCTTATGCCCACTGACTAAAAATAAAGCCTGTCCAAGTAAATCATGCTTTGTGGATATAAATGTGCGTGTGTGTGTGTATTCCTACATGCAAGTGAGTTTATGTTATTTAGCTCGGATCCGCTCTGATCAAGCAGATTTATCATCTAAGACGTTCCAGCCGTCTTTTTCCTTGGTACAGAGCAACTTAAGAACGCATGTGTTTGCTTATTTTCTCATAGCACGGCTATGATGGAGTATTAAAGAGACTTGGACTATTAGTTTTAGCTAGTCGAGCGAGCATATTTTAGACTCCCACTGGCTGTACAGAAATAAATGTATGTGCGTTTGTGTGCGTGTGCGTGTGCATGTGTGTGTGAGAGTGTTTGCGTATATATTGCTGTTTTGTCCCAGTTCAAGCTTGATCGTATCAAATTATAGTCAAAGGTATTCCAGTCACAACCACCTCATTTTTTTTATATATATCTAGACCTGGGTTTTCCTGTACGGGTGTCTTTCTTTGCACAGACGTGCGCGCGCACACACACACACACACACACACACACACACACACACACACACACACACATACAGTACCTTTCATTTTCTCGCAGAAATCTTCAATATAAAAACAAATATTAACAGACACAAATATCATATGAAGCGTAAAGCAGAAATAAAAGATGTTTTTAAAGTCCCAACCAGCCCTTTTTTATATACCTAGATCTTTATTTTCCTGTACAGGAGTCTTTCTTTAAGACGGCAAGGTGGAACTGAGGGAGATTTAGCTGCTATTTCACGCAGATCGTGTGACCACATAAAGTCTTCTTCGTTGGTTTCAGCGTGTTTATGCTTCAATGTGTGTGTACTTATGTTTCTCTGTATGTATGTGTGTTGAAATATGTTTGAATGTATGTATATTTATGTGTACGCCTATATGTGCATGAGCATGTTCGTGCGTTGGTATACGCATCATGTATGCATGCTTATATTTATCTTCGTATCTTTATTAATACATTAGTTTATCAATTAATTTATATAATGAGTCTAGGGTTGCCTCTGTGTGTGTCTGTATTTGCATGGTTATATGTGCGTGTGCCTGTGTAAGCGTGATACACATGAGAGTTTATGTGCATATATGCGTTGATATATGTAAGAGAGTACAAACGTGTAAGTATATGTTTGCGTATACATGCATATGTATTCCATAAATGCAAGCCTAGATGTGTGCGTGTGAAAGTGTGAGTGTAGCGTAAATGTGTGTGCATGCGTGTGTATGTGGTGTGTATGCTCTGTGTGTGTGTATGTATTACACGCGTGAGTATATGACTAAATGAATGTATTTGTGTTTCGTCTTCCATCTATCCCTTTATAATAATCCTTCCATCACCCACTTACACCGTTACACTGTCATCCCCTACCCCAATCCCCTTTCTTTCAACAGCCCGCTGAAAGCTTTCATCCCGTTTCATGTCCACAGAAGCTTTTCTGTTCATCCTTTTCATTAGGGAACGCTGTTTCCTAACACCCTAAAACTTTATCTTTCCCCACCCAACTCATATCTCCATTGTATTTATTTGTTTCTCCTTCTAGAGTCCGCCTCGCCCTTCCGTACTGTTGTTCTTGTTCTTTTTTTTTCAGAGTTTCTTTAGTTAATCATTCAACCAGCCTCATTATAATTATATACAATTTCTTACTAATTATTTTTACACACATGCACACACACACACACACACACACACACACACACACACACACACACACACACACACACACACACACACACACACACACACACACACAGACACTATCTTTCATTCATTTTATCTCAGAAATTTTCAATATAAACAAATGTATTAACAGACACAAATATCATACGAAGTGTAAAGCAGAAATAAAAGATGTTTTTATAGGCAAATTTAAATAAAGCAACCTCTATTCAATGAAATAACAAAAATATGTTTTCATAACTTATATCTAAAAGACATTGATAAGCCTATTCTGCAAAATTTATGCATGAACAATATTTGTGTTAGTATGTATGTATGTATGTATGTATGTATGTATGTATGTATGTATGTACGTATGTATGTATGTATGTATGTATGTATGTATGAATGTATGTATGTTTGCATGTATGTATGTATGTATGTATGTATGTATATATGCATGTATGTATGTATGAATGTATGTATGCATGTATGTATGTATGCATGTATGTATGTATGTATGCATATACGGAGTTATTTACTTTTAATTAACATGTACTCAGCTCAAAAGTATTGAATAATATGACATAGCAACAACATTTTTCAAATATTTCTTAATTGGAACGGTTTAACTCGAAGCGAATAGAGCTATAAATAATAGCGAGCAAATATTGGTTTTAAAAGCTCTTTGGATAGAAAATGTCGAAGGCTGCTCTCCAACGTTCCTGTCCAAAGGGTTTTTTTTTTTTAACAAAACTTATTTCATTTTCCTTCGAAGATTTTAAATACTTATGACATGAAAAATATTGACATATGACTCGCGCAAGGCGTGGGTGTGTGAGTGGATTTGGTAGACAGAAACTGAAAGAAGCCCGTCATATATATATGTACATATATATGTGTGTGTGTATATATATATATATATATACTCACACA
>NC_068982.1:120199836-120200253 GCF_001194135.2 Octopus bimaculoides
ATATATATATATATATATACAAATTAAATATTATATGTATACATATACAGGGTGATTCAAAAGTCGCCATACATAAGAATAATTCATCTTTTTACAAGAAACAGTTCATAAGAGCAGTTATTTTTTTTATTTAACAGGCTCTATAGGGTTACCATTGTTTTGAATATACGTTGCAATACATTTACCCCACATATTGTGAACTCGTAATAGCACATCTGGTGGTACGTGTGCAAAGGAGTTGATGGAGCGTTCCTTCAAATGATTTATGCCTTTTATCATTCCGTGAGACACCATGCCTTTCAAATGCATCCAAAGACAGAAATCAAGAGGGGTTAGATCAGGGGATCTGGAAGATCTTATAAACTGTTACTTATAAAAAAAATAATTTTTCCTATGTATGGAGACTTTTGAATCATC
>NC_068982.1:120200338-120203930 GCF_001194135.2 Octopus bimaculoides
ATATATATATATATATAAGAGGTTTACAAAAAGTATAAACATCACAGAGAGGCTGTCTCCTTGGAATATGCCTTTGCGATACTGTATTCTATCGCTGATAATACATTCACGCTGTGTTTTATTTCAAGATGGTGGCCCATGGTGAAGTCAGATCAGATATGGCATTGACTATTCTCACTGGAACTTTAGCAAGTTAAAGGGCTTCTTGCATTCGTGAGTGGAGAACAGAGTCAAAGGCATTCTTGTAGTCTAGCTACATTGAAACTAGGTACCTCCTCTACTCTCGCACCTCTGACATCACAGTTTTGTTGATTATAAATTGCTCAGCACATCCCCAGACTCTTGTTCTTCCCAACTGCTCGTTCTGCTGTGATAATATTATTGCTTTCACAATGGTCCTGGAGCAAGAGGTTCAAACATGTTGTATATATTTTATACATTAAGTTCTGGCATGCAGTTCTCCGGTACGTTTTTGCCATGTGGGTCGTACTGCATTCGGGGATCAACTATATCTCTTCTTCTTCTTCTTCTTCTTCTCTGCCAAGAATTCACAACGACTTCGAACCCACAAGAGTAAACGAGAGAGACAGAGACAGGCAGAAAAAGGAAAATGCCCCTTGTATTTGAATACTATGCAAATATTCTTTTAAAAAACTTTTCATTTAATTTTTCCAAAATGTAATTGTTTTCTATACTTACAGTTTAAAAAGTTTCAATGACCGAAACCGGCACTGAAATGTTTTTTATATAATTATTTTGTCTTTGAATGTCGTATCTTATCCTTTCGGCAATATGTTTTAATTACCGAGTGTCGAAGTGCATCCCTTGACCAAGTTTGCATACATGAGGCTGATAACATCATTAGCTTAGGAAGGCAGCTCCTTGAGCAACACTATTTGCCTGATAACCGAGAATACATGCCCAAAGAAGTTGCTCGACTCTATCGCAACGTATCATCGGACGAAAGGATGAGCCTATATGAGCAGAATACTATGCAAGGATATTTTATTAGAAAGCTCCGTAATGATAGTAATATCGAACATCAAAGCAGTTTATCATGGACCAATAGCCGGGTTTCTACCTCCCACTGTGAAGGGTATGCGTTTGCAATCTAGGAACAGGAAATATCAACCAAGTACTTGATGCACAAAAGGGATAGAGATGCAGGTAAAGCCGTAAAGTGTGACAAACGATGCAGCCTTTGTGGAGTTAAAACTGAAGGTATCACCCACATCATAAGCATTTGTCTGAAAATGTCATCACGGTATTATCTACCGATGAGACATGACGTTTTAGCTAAGACACTCTATAATGAAATCCGTCGGAAGTATAATCCCGAGGACAAAGAAATAAGAACTCACAATATGGTTGAAGCCATAGCCACTCATAATAAAAAGGAACACTGGTGGAATGTACCAATGAAGACTTCAATAAAATGCAAGCACAACAGACCTGATATAATGATTTGGGATAGAGAAGAGAAACTGTGCACAGTTGTGGAAATTAGTTGCCCAGCGGATGTAAACATAAAGCTGAAGAACAGTGGAAAAGAGAACACCAATGCTGGACTATTAAGAAATCTGTAGTTACTCTATTCAGATTACAAGTTCAGGCTTATACCTGTAATTATTGGGGCGCTGGGATATGTAACACACTACCTAAATACCAATCTTGAGAAATTGGGCTTCTGAAAACCAGAAAGAAGAAAGGTAATTCGAAGACTACAGATCCAATCCATCACTGGAACTGTAAAAATCCGTAAGACTTTCCAGAAGTTTATCATTTAAATATATATGAGTATGTCTAGATATGGAACTATATGCATGAGAATACATACATAAAGCAAAACATACAAATTACCACTGAACCCAGAAACTATGTGGTTGGTAAGCAAGCTACTTACCACACAGCCACTCCTGCGCCTATATATATATATATATATATATATATATATATTTCTCTTGAAAATCTTGTTACTTCCACCGTTATTCTCCTTGGTTGTTCCTAATTTCATCATAACAATACAGGCAATTGTGTTCCAAAACCAGCTTAGTGCAAATAGGAAAAATATTAATTATTTAATTATTTAACTGCTACAGCAGCTAATGATGATAACGCTACTGGTGATGATGATGATGATGATGATGATGATGATGATGATGATGATGATGATGGTGTTGGTTTTTTTTATTGACCACAAAGCATTTACATCGAGAAAACATTATGAGCGGCACGGGACAAAACATTGAATGTGTGTGTGTGTGTGTGTGTGTGTGTGTGTGTGTGTGTGTGTGTGTGTGCGTGTGCGTGCGTGTGTGTGCGTAATAATAAAAGCGCAGCTACCAACAAGGATAATAGAAATGAGCTTGAATGATATGACATGAGCATTCTGTAAGACAAAGTTATATCGATGGAAGAGTTTCTAAAGCTAAGTAAATACAAAAAATAAAAACTAGAAAGAGATTGAAAAGATGAAGCATCTTAAAACGAAAACACCTAGTCATCATTTCGTGTGATAAAACAAATGGAGGATGTGAAAAATACCTTTCTTTCAGAGCCTGTGAGACTAGAACTTATCTTCAAATCGACAATTTGGTCAAAAAGTTTATGTGGTATTGCTCAGCAATCAACGGATTAAGTCTATTATATCGACCGCCGAAAACAGTCAGAACACTAAGGGTCAGAACAAACTCTTATCCACTGCTCTGATTACCAAAGACAATCCAACTTTGACTTTCGTGATTTATTTATGTACCCTGACCCCATTATCTCACGTATCACTGTTTTTTAATACACCAGGATATTGAGATGCTACGCCATTTGTTCGAAAAAAAAAAAGCATTCAAGAAACCAATCAGCGTGTCTGCAATTTCTGTGAATAATCAACAGAGATGTGAGATTCGATTCTCATCAAATTTCATATATACAATGATTATTTTAAACTTGGTATTCCGTCGCATGAAGTTATAGAAACTGAAGATTTCCGAAAAATTCTGTCCATGCACTGACGGTCTGTTCTTATCAAGTTAATGAATAGTCCTTAGCCTCAGGCGTTATGAGTGAATTTGTTGGTACGAAAGTACTAGTCTTCATTTGTAAGAGAATTTACTGTTATTTCTTGTAGGTTAGAGACCAAAAAATGCTCCTACTACGAATCATCATATGAATAAATAAATATGTGTACATTTATGTCATGTGGGTTGTTTCTGGGATTCTTTTGTTTAGCCTGACATAATTTAGTTTTAAAAAAATATAAATACAGGACCCAAATTCAATTCTATTTCTTTCACTTGGCCTCCTCACTGGAAAAGTATGTCTGCCCTTTCTCACTTCAGTAATGCCTTGTCACTTGCGAGACTATACAACTTTCAGTTCTATATTTAAGAGATGAGGAATTATTTACATTATTTACATTATTTACATTTGACGGATATTCGTCCTCATCTTGTTTGTTGTTAACACAACGTTTCGGCTGATATACCCTCCAGCCTTCGTCAGGTGTCTTGGGGAAATTTCGAACCTGGGTTCTCATTCCTATCGATGTTACTATTATTATTATATTATTATTATTATTATTATTACTATTATTAAT
>NC_068982.1:120205856-120212130 GCF_001194135.2 Octopus bimaculoides
AATAGCATATGGGAACCGGTATTGAGGAAGGATAGAAAAATAATAGATTTATAAGCCTTAAAATTCACCCCATAATTGCCCACGGGCATATGGCGTAGTGGTTAAGAGCGCGGGCTACTAACCCCAAGGTTCCGAGTTGGATTCACGGCAGCGACCTGATTAATAATAGTAATAATAATAATAATATAATAATAGTAACATCGATAGGAATGAGAACCCAGGTTCGAAATTTCCCCAAGACACCTGACGAAGGCTGGAGGGTATATCAGCCGAAACGTTGTGTTAACAACAAACAAGATGAGGACGAATATCCGTCAAATGTAAATAATGTAAATAATGTATACAACTTTCATCCTCTCTACACAAAAGGATTTATTCTTTTACCCTTTGTCTTTCCTTTTTCCGTTCAGTTCTTATCAGTCACATACAGATGACCTTAACTACCTACAGAACCGATAATACTACAGCAAATAACAATTATGGAACAACAACTCGAAGAAGTTGAACTTGTATCTTACATCGTAACGATGAAATAAAGCCTATATCAATTATATTTTTCTTCCTCTCATTCATATGGTGCTTATAATCGTTACACACACACACACACACACACACACACACACACACACACACACACACACATGCGCGCGCAAATACGTATGATGAGGAACTTGGCCATTATTTCTAGTATGTGCAGCGGATGCGTAGACGCTCCCTCATTACAAATGAGATTATTTTGTCAATAGAAAATATGGAAATGTGTCTTATAGATTTTCTTTTCATATTTTTTCTTCTTGAACTTTTATATTTTTTCGTATCTTCAGTTAAATTTAATAATTGTGAGTTTGTGTTGGAGTTTGTGTATTCATACATAAATAACCTTTCAAATAATAAGATTGCCTTATTAATACTAATCAATTTTTAAATTTCTTACTTCTGTAGCTTGTCCAAATTGATTTGTTTATTAATAGGAAATATTTATTCATGGAATTGTTTACTAGTCACCACTAATTGCCAAATACAAATACTTCAAAATAAATTAGTCATCCATTAATGTAACTTTATTTCTACATTTCTTCCAACTCGAACCGTGAAATCAATTGCCTATTTAAATCGCCTGGTCAGTAGTGTGTATATGTACATTTATTTATTTCCTCGTATACTGAGAGGTATCTCATGCGTGCCTGAAAGTTCAGTTAAATTTTGCATTCTGTTATGCATAAGAAGGGTGGAGAACAGAGGGAGGAGAGGAGGAGGTAAGCTTGGGGAAGTTGGCGGTCAAGGGCGTGGAGAACGAAGAGGGTGGAACAGATGGTAGCAGGGATGAGGAGGCGGGAAGTGAGGGCGAGGGTGGGCTTGATGAAGGGGGAGGAATAGGGGTAGCGTGGAACTTCAAGAGGAAGCCACAGGGTGTGACGTGATGACGGAGGCAACGATGTATATATATAACTATATATACGCACACATGCGCGCGCGCGTATACGCAGACATATGTTGTACAGATTAAATTGATAATCAGTGTGTGTGTGTGTATGTGTGTGTGTGTGTGTGTGTGTGTGTCTGAATGTATGTATGCATGTATGAGTGTGTGCGTAATACAGTTTCTAAAATTCCTTTAAGACATTTGTAAAGAAACTAGAATAAACTGAAAATTTAGGTAATTTCTAAGTAAAATATATTATATATCAATATATCAATATATCAATATATCAATATATCAATATATCATTCCCAGTGGCAAGCTGGCAAAACTGTTACCGCGCCGGATAAAATACTTTGCGGCACTTTACGTTCTGTGTTCAAATGCTGCTGGGGTTGATAAAATAATTGCCAGTTGAGCATTGGGGGTCGATGTAATCGACTTACCCATTCATCCGAAATTGTTGGTCCCCTGTCAAAATTTAAAACCAATATATCACTAACATATATATTTTCATATGCATCATCCGAAATATAAGTAAAAAGAAGTTTCGAAGGAGAATCCCTTATTACCCTCTTCAAAGATAGAAATTATAAAGTACTAAATACTCGCGATCATTTTTTTCGCTAGACAAAAACGTTTGGTAATGCCAAGACTCAATAAATGTATGTACTCAATTTTTGTAAATTGGTGAAACTATCTAATATAGTGAAATATCAGATAAATTTTGTTTACATTTGAAGATAGATCAAGAAATCTACTAAGATAGTTTCTGTTTACATATGACGAGAAGTCGTTGAATTTGTAAGTGTAAATATTTTTAATCGTACACCAATTAGGCTACCAAAAGTAACAGCGTTTTGCTCCTACAAACCTATTTGGTTTTTCTTTCATTTAATGAAATAAAATACAAATAGAGTAACAATCAAAATTACTTTATTCTCTCCGTCTCTCCCTCACACATGCATTCTCTCCCAATACATATTTCACACTCATCTCTCACTCTCTTTCTTTCTTTCTTTCTTTCTTTATTTATTTATTTCTCTCACACTCTCTCTCTCTCTCTCTCTCTCTCTCTCTCCTCTCTGCATTCAGGAATCAGGCACGCGCGCGCAAAAATACCATCAAGTAAGAGATAGTAATAAACAACCTAGTTCGGATGTTAAGAAACTGCGTATTTTTAACTCTCTCTACGGGCTTTCAAATTGGCAGGATACCTACCCAATTACCTAACTGTTATATCCTTACAGATAAAAGAATACACAGTGTAATAACAATATAATCGAAACAAACGGCAGTAACCACACAGAATATAACAACAATCTTTTAAGAACCAACAATCCAACACGTTAACTCGAACTGTAAACTTTGAACTCCAACACATGAACTGTGGGACTAGCACGATGTATTTCTATGTACCCCAATGTATTGTTTTGTCTGTTTTTTTTTGTTTTTGTTTTCTTTTTGTTTTTTTGTTTTTTTTTTGTCCCTTCTCTATTGAGGCCTTGTGCCTAATTAAAGAAATAAGAACGTTGGTGTTGCCTTGACGGAGGTTTGTGTCACAGGCAGTTTGAGTTGTTTTTAGTCATGTTAGACGTAAGTCATAGTGTTAAATATTTGTTTGATAAGGTGGACAAAATGATGTCAACAAAAAGTTGCAGGAATAGTAAAGTTAATCAGGAGAAAAGATAGATAGACATAAATGAAAAACTATTAACATCTCGTAGCTTTGAGGTTTAGAGCATATTTGAAAGTGGTGAAAGCAACGATCAAACAAACATATTAATATCTAGGAAGACATTAGAAATGTGTGCCAGTTTTGAAAATTTTATTGCTGCAAGAAATTAATTCTGTAAAATAAGATATATTTGGTATAAATATCTAATCTCCTTCATTTTCGTACGTTTTCTTCTAGGTCTGTCTTACTTTTTCTATGTCAAGCTTAACCATCTCCTTTTTTATTATTTTTTTGTACCTCTTTTCTGCTTTATTTTGTCCATCATATACATATTCGCACACCTTACAATACTCCGTTATGGAAATATTATACAGCAGGAGTGGCTGTGTGTTAAGTAGCTTGCACACCTCACTACAGTGAAGACGCATTTTTTACTGGCTCCCGGTAAGCGTATTGTTGTTGTTGTTATTGTTATTCCTTATATTGGTGGAGGTGTAATGGCCCAATGGTTAGGGCAGCGGACTCGTGGTCATAGGATCGCAGTTTCGATTCCCAGACCGGGCGTTGTGAGTGTTTATTGAGCGAAAACACCTAAAGCTCCACGAGGCTCCGGCAGGGGATGGTGGCGAACTCTGCTGTACTCTTCCACCACAACTTTCTCTCACTCTTTCTTCCTGTTTCTGTTGTACCTGTATTTCAAAGGGTCAACCTTGTCACACTGAGTCACGCTGAATATCCCCGAGAATTACGTTAAGGGTACACGTGTCTGTGGAGTGCTCAGCCATAACACGCTGGTTTCACGACCAGGCTGTTCCGTTCATCGGATCAACTGGAACCCTCGACGTCGTAAGCGACGGAGTGCCAACAACAATTCCTTATATTACCTGTTGGATTTTTTGGCTGTTGAACGAAGAAATTATTGTTGAAACTTTGTTGAACTGTTTTATTTCCCGGTTCTACCGGAGAATAATTACAAGAATTATTGTAGTCGCTGACCATTGCGGCATTTTGTTTAAACATTTTACCTTTTTTTGAACTGTGAATAGTCTTTCTAGACTATTTTTGTGCCCCTCCCCTTAACAGGAGTGGGATTTGAACTGTGAACATTTTTGTACTCTTTAAAAGGAAAACCTTTTTATAGGTTTCCCAGTTTGTGTGGGAAACCAATTTAACTTTTGTTGATTTCATTTTCTGTTAATTCGTCAACCGAATTGTGTCGGTGGAAATAATACACGAACATTGTACTCTCACAGAGAGCGAATATCTTAACGCAAAAAAATTCTCCACGGTTGTCGCAGTGGCAACGGAAAAATATTGGTATTAATGTTGAACTATTAAAAGACTGTTTAAAAGAAAGAAGGATGAGGGTGGTGATGATACGATATCACTCTCCTCCAGTATTTTGGACACTGAGAAACGGACCGTAGTGTTAAAACCTTCTGTCAGAAGGACAAAAGGTTTAAACACTTCGACAAAGATATTATTGAAAAATGCCTGTCCCCGATATGGAAAGATGTAGTGTATATCGCAAGGGGGCGAGCATATGGTACTTTTGAGGTCCGTATCTCAGGGGAAGAGGTGGCCCGCGGGCATTCTGTGTGTCTCCTTAAAACCCAAGAGGTGGTATTGCTACCAACATATATGGGGAAGAACTTCCCGCGTGAAAATTAATGAAGTACCACCGGAGGTTGACCCGAAAGAAGTGGTGGCCGCCTTGTTGTTTAATAGGACGGACCGGATAAAAATTCTAACAGTGACATGCTCTGCCCCACAGAATTGGCTAGGGAGGAGCATCACAGTAATTATTCAAGAGACACAGAAAGACCTTTAGGTACTACCAGAAAGAGTGCTCGTGGGCAATAATGTGACAATTAGAGTGCAGGTGGACGGACGAAAACCCACCTACTACGAATGTGGAAAATTGGGCCACATTCGTGTGGATTGTCCACAATATAAAGAAAAAGTGTTGCATGCACAAGGCCCTTCAAACGTGAAAAAAATACCCACTCCCGCAACCACACCAACCCCCACAAAAACTCCCACCTCCGCTGTTACAGTGCCAGCCCCCAGGAAATAGTATGGAAATATCAGAAGGGGAGTTCACAATGGTGGGAAAAAAAAACAAAAAAAGAGAGCACATACACTACTCCCGTCCATATCCCCCACAAAAAACAACACTGACGCAACACAGCCACCAAAAAAATCCCACCCCGCCGACCCAAGAAAAAAGAAAAAGAATTTGGAAAAACTAGAAGATGAACTAGTGCTAATCGAGTACGATACTCGAAACTCGTACCTTGACAGCGTGGTAGTACCACACAAAACCACAAGGCTTTATAAAAAAACAAAAAGATCACCATGAAAGATGTGCATGGATCAGAGAAGAGACGTTTAAACAACTGAAGGCTAGGCACCCGGATAACATCAAACAATTAAAACAGCTACCAAAATACTTAGAGGAGGGGGGAAAGGAGATGGGCCGACAAGCGCATAGCAAGATCGGCCCCAACCTCTCCAGCAAAACGTAAGTAGAACCTTTTCTTCTTTCAAATGGCCTCTCTGAACATTGGATGTTTAAATGTGCATGGTCTGAGTTCGAAGTGGAAGCAGGCATGTTTCCAGGGGTTGATTAACTTTTTTAGTTACCACCTCAGTAGTAAGATCAGGCTGGAGAGAAAGTGCCTGTCACGGGATATGTTTACTACGAAAAGATGGAAGTGTATGGAGCGCAAGCTGAGTGAGATTGGCACCAAATAAGTGAGGTTAATTTGGGAAGCAAAGGTTCTACCATGATGGTCGGGTGCCTTCCCTCTAGCTGCCTCATTGCCAAGCGCAATGATTTCTTGCGTAATATTTTAAAATTAATTTTTAAATTAATTTTTAATGATATTTTTAATTTATTCGTAACTTGTAAAATTTTTTAAAAAAGACGTTTAAGCTACTTCCCCTTATGTTTGTTTGTCCTTGTTCGTCCCCTCTCTGTAACGCCTCCAAAGGCGAATTTTTATGAAATAAAGTAGCTTGCTTACCAACCACATGGTTCCGGGTTCAGTCCCACTGCGTGACACCTTGGGCAATTGTCTTCTACTATAGCCTCGGACCGACCAAAGCCTTGTGAGTGGATTTGGTAGACGGAGACTGAAAGAAGACCGTCGTATATATATATATATATATAT
>NC_068982.1:120212946-120223722 GCF_001194135.2 Octopus bimaculoides
ATATATATATATATGTGTGTATATATATATATGTGTGTATATATATATGTGTGTGTGTGTGTTTTGTGTGTCTGTGTTTGTCCCCCCACCATCGCTTGACAACTGATGCTGGTGTGTTTATGTCCCCGTAACTTAGCGGTTCGGCAAAAAGAGTCCGATAGAATAAGTACTAGGCTTACAAGGAATAAGTCCTGGGGTCGATGGCCGCAGTCAAATGACTGAAACAAGTAAAAGAGAGAGAGATAGCCTTGTGCATATTATCTTATGAACTGCTCATATCTATTTAGACGAATATTTGTTACTCAAGGACATTAACTAACCGTAAATAATCTGAAACGTCTGCATTTGCTAATTTAACTTCCTCTTTACGTCATTAGGTTTCTCATCAAGTTCGAAAAACATGTTTTTCATTCAATGAATCATCTTAGCTAATTTAATCCAGCTTCAACGCATATGCACAGACACCATGATAGATATCACAGCAAATACACGAAGAAATCTAATTGTCTCATTCATTTACGCGTGTTGAATTCGATCATTTTTGTCTACTTCAAGGTATCTGTTTGGATTACTCTGATATAATTCTGTTTTTGTTGTCTGTATCGAGTTTAATGCTTTCGGTTAAAGTTAATTTACTTTAACACATTTATCTAATCCATACACATTCATGGTCGGAATAATTAACGCTTTTTGCCGACTGCGTAGCTGCATCGCTCCTTCGTAAGTATGTTTTGCCTGCACGATTTGACCTCGATATCTGGTCTGTTGGCTGGAATTTCCCGATCAGTTTCAATGCTAAAATTCCCAAAATGATGAGGACTTTGTTTATTATTACTTTGGTCGGTTAATGTTCCCACCAGTTTTTTTTCATAGAAGAGTCCAAGCTGACGGCAAGTAATCAAGAGTAATAACTGATCAAGTAAATCATGGTGATTGCTGTATTCACTTGAGGTTAACGAAAGGCAGTCAGAGATCAGATAGACGACTGTTTTTCTGTTATTACCAGCATAAGCGACGGGAAGGATCAGCACCATTTTAAGTATGTTTAAAATTTTTTTTTTCTATGTAATTTCTAGTTAGTAAGCGCTGAGCCTCAGTTGCTGGAAAACAACTCAAGATTTCAATAGAAGGCTGGTTGAGCTATGAGTGACAATGATCTGAGACTGACTCTGAGCATCTACGAGGGAAGTCTGAGTAATCTCTTCTAAAAACATTTCAGGTCGGGGACTTATAGACAACTTCCAAAAGTTCTTGGCATGTCAATGATACAAGAGGAGTGGGTATTATCAGATTGAGACTTGGTCTTCAGTCATCGAAACGCCAACAGCTGAACCTGTCCGGAATGCATGCTGGGAAACGGAACCGTCCTGCACGTAAACGTTCAGTGTTCTAGCATTAGCGACCTGTGGGCTTATATTGAATAACTGCTGTCTGATGCAGGACCAATCCGACTGCCTATTGAATTCATAGAGATCAACACACCAACTTCCTTTGGCAGAGAAAGCTATGGCAAAATAAGTTGTGTTGGACCAGTCTGAAAAGTTTCGAAACAGGCACTTTTCTATCTGGCCAACTGCTCCGCTCATCAATTTAAAAAATGGTCGTACATAACGTTTTATATTTGGAAGATTCTTAAGCCAAAAACACTAAACGCTATCTGATCCGGGTGCTTTCCAGTTTGGTACTTTCTTAGTCAGCTGTTTTACTTTCTTATGCATGATTGTTATATTTTCTTGTGACACTTCAGTTTCCATTTCTCTTTTAAATCCCGTAACCAGAAGCATCAGGCATAGCAAATCCCTGATGCACCTCTTCATTGTTCAGTTGTTTATAAAACTTTCTTCCGTTCTTCTTGAAGACTCTATTCTGCTGGTATTGATTTATTCTCTGCTGATTCCTTTTTTTTTTCTTCTTTTCTTACTCGACACTCCTTTGGCCCTTTATCTGAGTTCTTTTACTACTTGCATTCTTCTTTGTCTTATGTTGTGCTTCCTTTGCAGTTCGTTCCCGCGTCTTTCCCTCGCCCGCTATCTTTCTATGATTGCATGTAACCGTCCAATGTCACTCTTGAGTTGTTCGATTTGGCTCTGAAACCTTCGTTCTCATCATGGAGCTTTGTCTTTTGTTTCTATCAATTTTAACCCACGAAATTGCATAACGATAGACGCTGCGCATTATTTAAGATTATTTACACTAGCTATGTTTTCGATGTAGACTTTCGTTAACTGTTCGACCATTTTTTTTTTCACAACTTTACATATATATTCTTCCTTTTTCGATTCCTCTCAGGTGTGGTAGCTTCTCCCTTTCACTATTTCGCGCTTTATTCAGGTGTAGTAGTAAATTTCTTCCTTCTTCTGTGGCAGTCTTTCCCTCCACAAAGTAGAATTCACCATCATCCAAGTCGCTGTTTCTTTTGTGGATAGTAATTCGTCCCTCTGCTTATGCTTGTTCTGTTTTGTGTTCATGATCAACGTAGTCACGTTCATACTTTCCATGATTTTTCTATTTTCCTTTTTTTTTTATCTAAACGTTTTTGCTCTATGATAGGAACATATCTTCCTCTATTCAAATTAATAAAATTTTGGTCTACAATAATGCAGACGAAAAGTTTATTATTATTATCATTATTATTATTATTATTATTATTATTATTATTGAGTGTGAAACTAGGATACAAATATACGAAGCCCAAAATACACGTCATGACTACTCGTCTGATAAGGGTACACCAAGCACATCCATCACAACCATATGTGCACCACATAGCGATCCCATATCAAGATAAACAGCATGTGACCTTTCAGATGGGGACCAGTTAGAAATGTTTTCACGTTGGGTAGTCCATCCGTCTCAAAAGGTCCCTGAATCAGGTTTAAGGATGATGAATGAAACACCCATGTTTCCATAGCTATGATGCTCCCCCACTACCTCTGCTCGTGATCAGAGATTCACATATCGTCAGCCATTAAAGGACGTCTTCAACTGGTGACGGTCAAGCAACTGGCAAGCAAATCTGTGGTACTGAGCAGAATAACTGCTGTAGCCCATCTTTTATAGCAAGACAAATCATATATGAGGTTGTCCGGAAAGTTCTGAGCGTTTTTAAGTTAAATCATTTAACGCTTTATTGAACACACCTGAAACGTAACACAGTAAAAACTTTTGCGTTGCTTGAAGTAGTAGCGCATCTTTTCTTTGTTCCTGACTAAAAATATACTTATCTTTCATTCCAGTTACTCTTTATTAACATTTGAACCAAAAATTTCATATTAGCGTTGTAATGCTTTTCTTTTTAAAAAAAAAAGAAGAAAATGCTGCAATGACTTGCAAAAACATTTGTGAAGTTTATAGTGATGATGCTGTAGGTGAATCACCTGTTCGAAGGTGGTTTGTAAAGTTTAACGCTGGAACATGACAGTCGCAGTGGAAGACCTTCAAGATTGAGTGAAGATGTTTTAAAGAAATATCAAAGGAAACTCAAATATCACAACTAGAGAACTTGCAGAGGAGCTGGAAGTTTCTAAAAGTACTGTTCATAAACACCTAGTGAAGCTAGGATACATTTCTAGCTATACTGCATGAGTCCCTCACAAACTCTCAGAAAAGAATTGCTTGGACCGGTATTCCGTTTGTGATATGCTTTTGAAACGAAATGAAAGCATGCTCTTTTTGAAACAACTTGTGATTGGAGATGAAAAATGGATTGTGTAAGAAAACGTAGTGCGAAAAAGATCCTGGAGTATACGTAAGGATCCCCCAAAACAGCAACTAAAAAACGTATGCTTTGTGTTTTGTGGGCTCATAAATGCATTATTTATAATGAGATTCTCCCATAAAGCCAGACCATTAATTGTGATGTGTACTGTCGTCAACTGGCTAATTTAAACAAAAAGCTCAAAGAATTGAGTTTGGAAATTGCCAACAGGAAATGTGTAGCGTTCCAGCAAGACAATGCCCGACCACATGTGTCTTTGGCTACCCGAACAAAGTTACATGAACTTGGCTGGGATCACTTACCCCGTCTACCATATTCCCCTGATATTGCGCCATCTGACTACCACTTGTTTCTGTCTCTACAGAACTCATAGCAAGGTAAAACATTTAACGATTTAGATGGAGTCAAAATGCATCTAAACTTTTTTTTCAAAAGCAGTCAAATTTTAAGCTGATGGAATATTTAAATTGTCTGATAGATCATTGATGATAATGGAAATTATTTCATTGCATAAAATGTATTGAAAGGTCAATTATTTATATCCCTTTTTGCATTAAAAAAACGCTCAGAACTTTCTGAACAACCTAATACATGATAACACTTCCAATCAATTAAGATCAAAAGCCAAGAGAGCTATTACCTGGTACTGCATCAGGGCATTTTTTATTATTATTATTATTATTATTATTATTATTATTGTTATTATTGTTATTATTATTAATATTATTTATATTTTCTCTTTATCACAGGTTTTGTTGGAGCTTCTGGAGTCTTGCATGCGTAGCGGGCTTAAAACCTGCAGGGCACGGTACCATGCTATTCGTTCTTTTCAGCTATCTAATACGTTCCTGATTATTCTGGCAAGGCCAGGGAGGCAAACCTTTTGTAACAGTTCTACTGGGCACTCTACTTCAATTTCCTTTATATTTCTCATGATGTATTCTGATACTGTTTCCAAGAACCCAATAATAGCTAGCACTATCTTCACCTTCTTCATTTTCCATAGCCGGGCTATTTCGTACTTAAGAGGATTGTATCTATCTATCTTTTCGCCTTCTTTCGTGACTATTCGTAGGCCAAAGGCGCATGCAATGTCACCTATATAGCATATGTGGTGCAACTTGTCCACCACTACTAGGTCCGGTTTGTTATGCTCTCGCACCTGATCTGTCTGGGTGGGGAAATCCCAGAGGATTTTGCTAGTCTCCGATTTTGCCAGTCTCTGTAGTTCGTGCTCATACCACGTCTTGCCTCTCTCTAGCCCCGACTTTTCGCACAGTTTCCAATGTAACACTTTCGCTGCCTGATCGTATCGTCACAGCTTTTAGATGTTTTGAGCAAGTCTAGGGCATTCGTTCGTGATATGAGCAATGGGTTCATCCACACTATTGCCGATGCGGCAGAGCGGAGAAATTTGCTCATGCATCATGTTGCCCTCCAGTTCGTAGCTTGAACTTGGTCCTACGCTGCCAGTATAGTGCTCTCGGTTTCTTTTTTTCAAGCAACACTTGTTGTGGCTACATGGAATTGATTGTGTAGTCTCTTCTTGCGTAATTCTTCTTCATGTCCTTTTTGTACTTCTTCCTCTGTTTCCCCCTTTATTCTGCTCAATAATCCCTCGTCCTTATTATTATTATCATTATTTTTATTATTATTATCATTATTTTTATTATTATTATCATTATTATTATTATTACTATTATTATTATTATTATCATTATTACTTCATGAAAACTCTCGGCTTATTTTGCTGGTTATGTTGGAAAGTGTCAGTTGTTCACGGCCAGCAGGACTAAGGAGACACTTATTTACTGATCATGCTTCAAAAGCCCTGCAGAGAACTCTTGAAATTCCATGTAATGATGATATCTTTATAATTGTACCAATCTTTTTGTGCCATGCTGGTAGTTAAATGCTGATAATTGTAAGCACGCCAATCATTATTGGTATTACGTTCACTCTATTCATTGGCCACAAACTGCGCATTTTCCACTTCAGTTCATCATAGTTGTTCATTTTATATTCTTCTGTCTCTTCGATCCTGTTAACACCGGAACATACTGTGTCGATTATCAGGCATGTTTTCCCATTTCTGTTCACCACAAAAATGTTATGGTTCAGGTGTCTAATTTGATGGTCACACTGAATCATTGCATCCCACATGATTTTACAATCCTCATTCTCAGTTACTCCTTCTAGGATTTGTTCATACTACGTCTTTGATCTTTCTAGTCCATAACTTCCACAGAGTTCCCAATGGATTACTCTTTCTACATGGTTATGTCGTCTTTTGTACTCACGCAGTGCCAATTTCGGGCATTCATTAACAATGCCATTCTGTTTTACCCCTATCGCCACACGTTTTGCATTTGTCGCTCTCAAGTAGTGTTATCAATTCTGCACCTCACATATTTTCTTTTCAAAGATTGTTCTTGTGCCACTCATATAAGTGCTTCCGTTTTTATCTTCAAGTCGCTCCTCATCCCTAACTACCGGCTTCCTGTATTCATCTTGGAGCTCATATCTCTTGCAAACTGACCGTACATTTTTTTCCTTCCCTGCCAGTTGTTTTTCGTGTAGTTTCCCTCTTTAAATTTCTATTTCTTAACACAGTTATCAGTTTTGATGGTGCCGAACCTCTTCCCATGCATCAAAGTGGACCCACGGCATTTTTTCATTTCCTCTACTTCAACACAATCCTGACAACTGATCTAACCTCACCCACCCTTTCTTCTGGATAAATACAGCCTATTAGAATTATTCTTGAAATGGATTACTCTGTACACTGTCAATAATTTCTGTCTTTGTATCCATACTTAAATCTTTCCTTTGCCAGTTTCTGCAACAGTCCTACTTGCAGCCTAGATGAGTTTATTTGCTTATGAGATGTTCTTTGTTTCAATGTGTTTCAATACATTATGGACTTTACTTGCTTCTTGATTTAGTCTCCATCGGTCAGCCTTCTTGAAGTCACACATAAGTTCTGTCTTTTCTATATTCAATACTTATTACAGTCTGGACTTCATCGTTTAAATGGGCTCTGATCTCAGTTATTTCACTACTCACAGCAGTATATTCTTGTGAGCAATTGTACATTTCTTCCATTATGCTACTTGCGTTTCTCATGTGCTCAACATTGCCTGATATCTTTCTTTTGATAGCTTGTAACTACAATTCTGATAACCACCAGTTTTTCCGCATTGCTCTTGCTTGATCACATAATCACTGTTCAGTAAATTTCCAACAGTTCCATCCCCTTCCGTTCTCTGTGCATTTGTTGTCTATATCCTTTGAAATCAGAGCGGTCCGTCTCCTAAGCTGACTGCCATCCAAAGCTAACGAGCTCAGCCTACCCGGAGAATGGGGTATTTGAAGGCACCAGGCATTCGCCTTTTCATTCCCTTCTCCTACTAGTTCCAAACGGCTTCTCTTCCGTAAAGGCTCGAAGCTGGTTTTGACTGTCAGAGACTATGTTTTGCGCTGGTCATCGGGACATTTTATAAACGAATGGTACTCAAATCTCTTCACCACCTCGGCATTGACAGCTCTACTACTACTACTGCTACTACTAAAATTATTTAGTGGTCTTATTTTTATTGCGGGTTCGTATTGCACTACTGAGCGCAGCTCTGTGAACATTGGTTATGTGCTGTGCTTCGTTTTAGTGTTGTTATTTTTACTGTAATGGAAATGCTCTACAAAGAACATGTGCGGTTACCTTGTCGTGCTATTTTCTGTGTATTATATGTATATATACTTGTATGTCCAGACGTTTTAGAGTATTTGACTGCATGTTTCTTTGATTATACCTAAAACACCTACAATTATACGGATTGTGTATGTCTTCAGGTTCCACATTCAAGTTATCCCTTGCCCCAGTTCTTTGTATTTCGAGAGTTTCTCCATTTCTTTTAGAGATACGTAATCATCTTTTGGGACTCATATGTCACTTAGAAGGCATTTTTTTCTTAATTGTTCTTGAGCACTCTATGGCTCTATCGGTGCATATCCCAGAGTATGGTTGCTTTGTCATTTTCTCGGACTTTTTCTGGTGTGTGCTTATACCATCTTTTTACTGTTAGCTTTCCATATTGCTGGCAGAACTTCCAGGTTCTGCCAAGACTAGGCAGCCAAAGACATGATTTACTGTTTCTTCTTCATCACTACATATTCTGCAACAAACGTATTCTATTCTGCTTCATTACGTGATTTTAGTGCTTTCTGGTAGTGTGGCTTTGTTAGAGTGGCTTTGATATTGTGTCACAATTAAGAGCCCTTCAGTTCCTTCAGTATCGCGTTTCTCAGCCAGTGTTTGGATTTTACTTTTCTCTATTTTCTGGTTTTCTTATTCCAGTATTTGCCATGATAGAGTATTACTTGTCACCGGTTCATCATGGTAATTCGTACTTCCAGTTTTAGCCAAGATTTTTAACTACTTTACACTTTTTGTTGTTCTTTTCTTTCCTTCGTAGCTATCATTTTTTACGGTCTTTTCTGTGTGTTTTACGGCTTCTTGACTACAGAAAACATATTTTTATCATGTTTTATCCTTAGTATTATTATTTATTCCCGCCATCATCATCAACAGCTCATTGTCATTTTCGCCTTTATCATCATCATCATCATCATCATCATTATTACTATTCAGTAGCCTATTTAAAATGAGACGTGTTATATTTTATTTTTATTGTTATTATTAAGTGCCTCTTTTAATTAGTTTAAACACGGTGTGCTCTACGTTGTTTTGTTCATTTCCGAGATGTGCAGATGCATGTGTGAATCATATAAACATTTCATTTATGTGTATTTTTGTAGAGATGAGATTGCATAACGATTATTATTTGTATTCACAATGTTTTTCTGTGGCGACATCACATTCTCACCTATAGGCAAGTTGCATCACTGCATGTTGTTTATATTATCACATGCTTGTTTTTCTGTGACAAAGTGCCTGACAGCACCTTAAATGTACGGGTGCATGTGTGAATTATATAAACATTAGATTTATGTGTATTTGTGCAAAGATGAGATTGCATATACGATTATTATTTGCATTCACAATGTTTTTCTGTAGCGACATCGCATTCTCGCGTATTACTTCAATTAATGTATAGGCAAGTCGCATCACCGCATGTTGTTTATATTACTACACGCTTGTATTTCTGCGACTGTCATTATTATTATTATTATTATTATTATTATCATCGTTATTATTATTATTACCATCATTATTATTATTATTACCATTATTATTATTATTACCATTATTATTATTACCATTATTATTATTATTATTACCATTATTATTATTATTACCATTATTATTATTACCATTATTATTATTATTATTATTATTATTATTATTATTATTATTATTATTATTGTCTTTGCACAGCTTCTAACGCTGGAGATGTACTACGGTGTGAGCTGCTCACTACCAGTGAACTAAGGTAACACCCATTATTTTTCGACCAGCATCCGGAGTATTCGAGCGGTTCCCAGCAGTGCTGTTTTCTGCGAGTGTTCCACCCTTATTACAGCCCTTATTTGTTCCATGTACTTCTCAAGAATTTTACTCACTGTTCCCAGGGATCCGACAATTATTGCTACTACTACCACCCTTTTCAGTGACCACAACTGCTTAACCTCCCAAGCTAACCTGTCATATCTATCGACTTTTCTTTCTTCCTTATCGCATACCTTGTTGTCAGCTGGGCATGCTATATCTATGACCCAGCATCGTTTGCTATCTTTCTCATTTAAGACTATGTCTGGTTTCCTATTTTCTGTCGTGGTCGCACTGAATCATTTATGATCCATAGGATCTTTACATTACCATTTTCGATGATGCCTTTATTATTATTATTATTATTATTATTATTATTATTATTATTATTCGGTGACGAGATTTTCATCGTGTGTTTATTATTTTTTCCTTAGGTGTCCACAGTTGGGCGATGCTTATAACATAGGATTTTATTTTTCTAATTTGTAAATATTGTACTAATGTTTTTCATGCAAAAACATGAAATTTAAAAAAAACTGACTTTATTTTTCAAAGCAAAACATCGAAATTACACAGTGTAGACAGACATATTTCCAAACAAATGCACTCAAAGGCACACCAGCGCGCGTGCACATACACAAACGCACATGCACACACATATATATACATATGTGTTTAAGTTTTCATAGAACCTTTTATCTTCCCTCTGGCACCTTAAGAAAAAGAAGAAACAAGGGAAAAAACGGAAAAAAGTGAAAAGATAAAAATGCTCTCAGTGATGACCGCATCCCATCCTAGGAGAGATCACCATCCTTGAGCTCATTTCAATAGAATGGTAAATGACTATATAAATAAATAAATTTTTCTGTCTGTCTACCTATCCATCTGTTTGTCTATCTATCTATTTATCTACCTATCTATCTACCTCCATTGTCCTGGTACCTCACCCCAAAAAACAAAGCAACAAAAACAATGTTCTCTTCTAAAAACAAAAAGAAATATCTGTTTCATATAAATAAAGAACGAAAGCGCTAACAATAATGAAGAAATAAAAAAATTATTTTTCCAAAATTCTGGTGACCTCCTCTTTTCTCAACATATATATTGTCAGTAATTCATATACACGAAAGAGAGGCATACTCTAAGGCATTAGAGTAGCAATGCTCTTTTTAGGAAGTTAAAGGTTATCCTATACTGCAAAACGCTTATAGGTGCGATACCAAAGATCACTCTACACCCGGCCATATCTTCTAACTTCCAAACATGTGTGCGTCTGTGTGTGTGTGTGTCTGTGTGTGTGTGTGTCTGTGTCTGTGTGTGTGTCTGTGTCTGTGTGTGTGTGTGTGTGTGTGTGTGCGTGCGTGTGTGTGTTTGTCACCCACAACCGCTTGACAACAGGTTTTGGTGTGTTTATACCTTGTAATCTAGCGGTCCTGCAAAGTGACCGATAGAATAAGTACTACGCTTTACAAAACAGTAAGTACTGGGGTGGATTCGTTCGACTAAAATTCTTCAAGGAAGAACCCCAGCATGGCGGCAGTCTAATGACTAA
>NC_068982.1:120224443-120229230 GCF_001194135.2 Octopus bimaculoides
TATATATATATATATTTATTTATTTATGGCTTTCAACCAAGTGGCTGTGGTCATGCTGGAGCACCACCGTGATTTTCTGTCTTTATGCTTTGCTCTCTTCACGTTCCTTGCATGGCTCTTCTCCTGCACCTGATATAGTCCAATCAAGAGTTTTGATGGCACATCTGGTCTATATTTCAGTAATACATATTTTTGAATATGTGCGCACGTGAGTAAATGACTGGAATCTCACCGAATTGGAATATAACTAAGCGAAATGAAGTATTGAACAATGCTAGGTAGGGTGGAATTATACTCGTTCAAATCTGAGTTTGTGTGAGATGCTACTCGGAGTTTCTCCTTCCTGTTGCTCAGATGGCTGGCAATATGATATTTGAAAGTTTCTTATACACACATTTGTAGTCTGTTCAGTTTTCAAATGACTGCAACTTGGCAGTAATATTCATTCCTATGGCAATGTGTAAATAAGAACTGAAATTTATAAGAATTTATATAGAACAAATTCTACTGATTAAGTGATTTCCTGCGGAAAAGTTTCTAGAAAAAATTTCATGTGAAAAATTCTATGAAAAGTCTCCTAGTGAGGGTCCCTGTGGTGAAAATATGAATACTCAGCTATTAGAAAACTAATGATTTATTAATCGAGAAATTTTTAAAGAATTTATTATAAGTTGGCTCTATCTATGGGTGTGGTGTACGTTTGGAATTAGAAATAGTTACTATTATTACTGCGAGGTTTCTGCGTTCAAATTCCGCCGAGGTCTACTTAGCCTTTGATTCCTTCAAGGATGATGAAATAAGTACCACTTGAGTCACTGGAGTAGGTATAATTGACAACCTCCCTCCATAATAGTTCAGGTTTTGCCTATAGTAGAAAGGAGTATTTCTGTGAGGTTCTTATGCATATCGTATCATTTTTCAGGCCAGATACGGATCAACAGTGTGAGTCAGCTCATTGCTTATATAATGTATGTTCCTATTGTATTTGTGTGCGTCACGTGACGCACATATTCCGACTGCTACTATGTCAGTAACTATACATGAAAGGTAGGTCGGTTCTAAGACCACTTTGGAAGTGGTGGACACTTTATTCTAGTAATGTTAACCCGGGTGACTCAGTTTAACACCACCCAATGAATCGCTACTACCTAAAATTCTACACGTTTGCTACTGGGAGGAAATTACCTGGGAGCACCTGTCTCAAAATATTATAGCAGGTGCTGGAATACATGATTTAGCAAATCAAGAAATTCCAATTAATATTACCGGCTTATTTATGAGGGCAATAATTTTTCTAAATGACTAGTTCTGGTCAAATAAGTAGGGAGTAAGTTTAATCATGAAGGATACGATGATAACGCTCGACATGTTTCAGTCTTATTATGCTTTATCAATGACGCTTGCAACAGAGAGTTTGTAAATGGGTGACTTGAAAAAAATGACTGGGTAAAATTAACCAGGAATGCTAGTGGTATAAAAACTTAATAGTGAAGTGGGGTTGGCATATTTGATATTGATCTTTACCAATCTGTCTCTTTGTAGGGTATAGAGCACCCAGAACCAGAATATACAAGCCTAGAAATTCTAATTAATCAAAATTACAAACTTCGTAATGAGAACAACGTCGTGGTCAAACAAATATGTCGAATACCAAAGCCCGTTCATGTTAGACAGTTTCAGATGTTCCATTGTGTGTTGAAATAGAATAATTAATTCTATACGTCACTCTTTGCCTCTCTGTTCGAGTTTAATTTCTCTCAGTCTAGCATATTCTCGTAAGAGAGTTTTGTCTTTTATCTATTAAATACCATAAGTATTAGTTGTCAATGTACATATTGAAAGAGTATATGAGCCATAACCGAACATTGGAGCGGAGGAAAATTAAAAATAACAATAAAGGTTGGAGATTAAAGCAATTCAAGTGAAAAGAAGCACAAAAATACACAAAAGATGAGTGAGATTAATCGTCTGAAAACTATACTTGTATATTGTCATAGTAACAAGTCTCAAAAATACATACAGACATTAACTAGCATGTTTTACTACTATTAGATTGGTAACTCAAAGGACGAGAGAGATTTTCAATCAGTGCATATTTGAGTTATCGCCGTTTCTATGCTGAACTCGGATATTTTATTACTATTAACAGTATAGGCAGAAGGCAGAGGATTGGAAAAATCGTCAGTACACGTGATGTTTCTTCCGGCTCTTTATTGTCCTGAGTGCAAATCCCACCGAGATCAACTTTCACTTTCATTTCCCGGAGTCAAAGAAAATATATATTATTATTATTATTATTATTATTATTATCATTATCATTATATTATTATTATTATTATTATCATTATCATTATATTATTATTATTATTATCATTATCATTATATTATTATTATTATTATTATTATCATTATTATCATTGTCATTATTGAGTGAGAGAGCAGCACATGCCATCAAAATGAAACTGGGGTACAGACATACGAAGCCCAATATACCCATCATGACTACCTGTCTGATAAGGGTACACCAGGCACATGCAACATAACCATATGTACGCGACATGGTGATCTCTCATATCAAGATAAGCAACGTATGATCTTGCAGCTGGAGACCAGTTAGAATTTTCTTGGTGCCGGGTAGCCTATCATGCTCAAAATGCCCCTGAATAAGGCTTGTTTAAGGATGGTGAATTATTCAAACCCCAAAGAATTCCTCTTAACACATGGTTATGATGACCCCCCACTGTTTCTGCTCGTGATCAGAGATGCACACATCGTCAGCCACTAAGGGACCTGCTCACCTGATGGCGGTCAAGCAACTGACAAGCAAATCTATGGTATTAAGCAGAATATTTGTTGTAGCCCATCTTTTATACCAAGACAAAACAATGTACATGATAACACTTCCAATCAGTTAAGATCAGAGGTCATGAGAACCACTGCTTGGTACTGAATCATGATAATATGTTTGGTTTTTGCTTTGTATTTGTACAAGATGATTCCAGTCTCATCCAGAGACCTCAAGAGATAACAAGTTAGAAGCTCAAGTCGATATTATGACTGGTGTGCCATATTTTTGGCTTTGTACAAAGTATTGTTCTGGAGAATGTCTGTCAAAACATGAAATTTAGAAGTTTGTTTTATAAGTAATTTTGTGATAAGATGGCAGTGTGACTTTAAGATGACAGTAAAATCCGTTTGCTATTACACACATTTAAAAGAACTTTTGACAATGTTTACAAATTCATAGGGCACCTATGGCCACAGGTATTGTTTTAGTCTTGAGGTTCCACATTTTGCCAATTTCTATTTCAAGGTCTTTATATCTGCTCAGCTTTTGGTAGGTTTTAACGGATACATTTATGTCGATTGGGACAGTCATATTGATGAGGAGGGATGATTTTTGTCTGAAATCCTTCAATATAGTGCCTGGCCTATTTGCATTTTTCTTTCTGCCAGTTTATTATTGTTGTTGGTATTATTATTATTATCTCTATTTCTTGCCGAGTGTTTTTCTGACACCTATGGCAAAGAAACGCACTGTATACATAATGGTAGGCCATTAAAATAAACACATCAGATTGTTCATTTACAAAGTCATGCGAGAGAGAAAAATAGGGAGAAAGACAGAGAGAAAAAGGAAAGAATAAAAGATAAAAAGTAAACACAGAAAATAAAGGAAAAAAAAGAAAGAAAATTCACAACGACAATGCTCTTCTCAGTATGTATGACGTATCAATTAAGACAATCTTTTGCTCTTCTTGCATGGATGGTAAGATAGGGATCATACTTAAATATTTTTCAGTTGTTTTTTTTAATTTTTATCATTCCAAGTGCTCTTACATTCGTCTTGATATGCCACAACTTTTCGATTTCAATTACCAAATCTTTATATTTTCTGAGCTTATCAAATTCTTTTGCCGAGATATTATGATCACAGGCTATACTCATGTCAATCAAGAAACAAACTTTATTGTTTTGGTCTTTCACAACAATATCTGGTTTATTTGCTTTGATGGTCTGGTCTGTACATACAGGGAAGTCCCAAAGAATCGTTACATTTTCTGCTTCAGTTACAGCTATTCTTCTTCTTATTATTATTATTACTATTACTATCATCATTATCATCGTCATCATCATCATTCAGTACTTATTTTTATCACGTGCTTTCACTACTCAACCAAGCGCAGCTTGTATGTGTTGTAGTTTGTGCTGTGGTTTGTTGTGGTGCTCGTATTTTCACTATTGAAAGTGCTTTATGTAGGATGTGCGCGGTGCCTAGTGGTGATATTTTCTGTATTTTATATACATTCGTAAGTTATGTATTTTAATCATACCTAATGTTTTGAGTGTACCTAATGCATCTATTATTATAGGGATTGTTTCTATATTTAGGTTCCACATTCTTTTGAGAGTTTCTCCGTTTATTTTAGAGATACATCGTCATCTGTTAGACAAATATCAAGGAGTAATGTTTGTAGAGGTCATAGCCCATAGAGAACTAGCCAGTAGATTTAGGAAAGCTCTGAAGGAGGCTAAACTCAACATTAAAATCGTTGAAAAGCCAGGGAGTTCCATCATATTATAACTATGTAAGACGTACCCCTTTGAGAATACTACTTGCACCAATGATAACTGCATAGTATGTACAATTAACCCTAGCATTAACTGTAGAACTAGAAATGCAGTCTACAGCATAAGATGCATAGAGGGTGCTTGTAAACACAAAAAACATTGCGGAGAGAATAAATGTACATTTGAGACAATATGACGACAAAAAGCAATCTTCC
>NC_068982.1:120231891-120233447 GCF_001194135.2 Octopus bimaculoides
TATATATATATTTCCTCGTGTTCCTTTCTGTTGAAGAGAGCAGGCTTGAAACATAAAAGATTTTCTCACCTTCCCGTGCGTCAAACTAATACACCTGCTTGTTGTTTATACACCTGTCTTCGTCTTTTGCTTTTCTGTAAATTTCAATTACATAATACATACATACATACATACATACATACATACATGCATGAATGCATACATATGTGTACGAGTGCTTCTGTTCGTAATAATATGTGTATGTGTAATTATGCATTTATAGGTGTGTGTGTGTGTAATTTTTGCGTGTCTGTGTGTACTTATGTGTTTGTGTGTGCATGTGTGTATGTTCTGATGCAATCGAGGTGATGAAAGAGTGGAAAATAAAGTGTCAGTAACATGTTTTAGGTGGAAGAGTGACAGGCTGATGTGGACTAGGAAAATGGTGTAGATTGCTGTGGTGCCAGTTGGAATGGTTAGATATGGTGTTAGGAGTCGTGGACGTGAAATGAGAAGGATATAAGGATGAGCTGTAGACGTGATTAGTTTTAAGGTGTTTGAACAAAAAACAAGTGCCAAGTGAGACAGGTTCGAAAATGGATGAGTGGAGAGGTGGGAGAAGGAGACGGACAGACGGACAGACGGACGGACGGTCAGAGGAACGGCCAGATGAGACGTTTGCAGGACAACGGTTTGGTGGACAGAGGATGATATTATGGATGAATGTATGAGGTTTCCGGACGTTGAGTGGAAGATGAATCGGTTTATGGTATATGGATGAATGCATGAGTGGATGGATGGCAACATGGATCGATAGTGGGCTGGTAGATGGAAACAGATTGTTGGATAGATGGGTGAGGCGAATGGATCAATTGGCGGGTGGATACATCAATGGATGGGTGAGTAGATAAAAGTATATATATAAACGCCTAGTTAGAATAGAGGCAGCTGATGAAGGAATAATTCAAAGTGGCTATCTGTTTTCCTATGTGTTCGTTCCGTTGTCTGTAGTTCATTTTTCTAACGTCCTGTACCCTGATATGCATCTATATACACATGTAGATGTAAGTATGTACATATATGTGTGTATACATGCATATATATTCTTTGTATTATTATTATTATTATATATATATATGTAGATGGGTACATGGTTGGATCGATGTGTGAGTAATTGGATAAGGAATAGATGAGCGAATGTGCTAGGGGTTGTACTGAAAACTAGGAAATTGATTGACATCTGGGTATGAGGATATATGAATGGATCTCGTTACATGATCGCTGGATGCATGTTTGAATGCGAAAAAGGGGCTGGGGTGAAATAGACGGTTGTGTATCGGTAGATTAAATAAATGAGGAATGCATGGAAGCTCGGATGAAATCGATCGCATGGATGCAATACTGTTGTAATTGGGTTGATCTGTGTACGTAAAAAGAGAATGAGGGGACTGAGAGAGAGAGAACGCCAGTAAGAAAGAAAGAAAGAAAGAAAGAAAGAAAACAGAGTTACACTCACACACACATACACATACATAGATGCATATACATACACATATATATATATATATATATATATA
>NC_068982.1:120234926-120236157 GCF_001194135.2 Octopus bimaculoides
TAGGACTAACTTTTATTTTACATTTGCGGCTCCGTTGGTGGCTAATGGGCCCTGTTCTTGACAAGCATACACGACTGCAAACATTGCAGACCAACTTTCCCCCATTCACTATATGAGTCGTGCGCTTTCGCGCAGCTCGCTTAAGTTCTTCATGCTGGATACGTGCTCTCTCAAAAGTGTCGACCCCTTCCTTAACCTGCTTCCTCCATTTGTGGCGATGGCAGGCATTGTTTTCCCAGTCAGTGTCCTGCATATCACAGTCCTTAAATCGCAGCCTTGGTTTCTGCCGGAGTCTCCTTCCATTCACAAGTTCTCCATATAGCATCTGCTTAGGAATCCTGCTATCCTTCATTCTAATAAGGTGTCCAGTCCAACTTACATACATACATACATATGAGAGGATGCTGAAAAGTTCCTGGCTTTGAATAAAAGAAAATACAGGAGGATCGGTTAATTATGATTTCATTCAACGTATTCCTCTCTCAGATTCACACACTTATTGCAGTGATCCTTCAGTTTTCCGAAGCCCTGTAAAAGAACTCAGATGGTTGGACCTCCAGCCAGGCCTTTCATGATAGCCTTAATGCCAGGAACTTTTCATCGCCCCCTCGTATATTTACTCATATTTATAACCACACACATACACACACATATACTTATGCAGAGAGAGAAGGAAAAGAGAGAGAAGGAAAAGAGAGGGACTGGGTGTGTATATAATCAAAAGAATGAAAAATAGTGCCAATTACAAGTGTATGATTTATGTGTGAATGAATTGGTTTCTGAATCTGGTTATGGAAGTTTTTTTGGGTTTTTTTTCGTTTATAAATGTCGATGGCGGACAGGAAAGGATTAGCAACTGCAGGCCTTCCTTGGTCTCCTGCTTTATGGAGTTCACGGCGAACGGTCTTGAGTAATTCCAGTGGTTTAGATGGTGGTTTAGCTCTGCTGTTACTTTTGCTGTCGTAGATCGATGGGGTTTTCCCCCTCTATTCTGCAGTTTCTCTCAGTGAACTTTGCATTCTGCCAAGAATCATGCTTGCCAGACTTGGTTTTACCTTTATTTTCGAATGCCAACATGGTTTTTGAAACAGTACTTCTCAAAATATTACGCAATTCAGCAGTTTTGAACTAAAACTCCAGTTATTCACGCTACAACATTTTTCCTTCTTTGGAAATCAGATAAATCACACACACACACACATATATATATATATATATATATATATATATA
>NC_068982.1:120236633-120243904 GCF_001194135.2 Octopus bimaculoides
ATATATATATATATATATATATATATATATATATATATATATATATACATATATGTATGTGAACATATATATATATATGTAATATATGTGTGTGTCAATGCATGTTATGTATATGTATATCTATGTTTATATACTCTATATTTTTTTGAGTTCTACATCAGATAATGTTTCATTACTATATGCTATCCACCCATATATCTTAAATGCAAGCAACCTTACTATAGACAGACACAGACAGACACAGACAGACAGACAGACAGACAGACAGACAGACCGACAGATAGATAGATAGATAGATAGATAGATAGATAGATAGATAGGCGAACAAAAGATATATGTTAGAGGGGAATGAAAGTATTTGTATTAAAGTATTTGTATTAATAGAGAACAAGAAAATGAAGATGGAGGCGAGAGAGAGAGAGAGAGAGAGAAGGAGTGCGTGTGTGTGTGTGAGAGAGAGGGGGGAGAGTTATAGGGGGTGAATAGAGGTGGTTTAGGGAGAGCTTATTAAGAAGTTATATCTGGGGGGGGTAGTTTCGTTAAAATTAATTGTTCCACAACACGAGCGATAGCAATAAACTCTGTACTACCTCTAGCAACATTACCGCTACCTCCAACATTACCTTAACAGCAACGATTCTGCTACCACCACCCAAACCCACCACCACCGTCTCTCTCTCTCTCTCTCTCTCTCTCTCTCTCTCTCTCTCTCTCTCTCTCTCTCTCTCTCTCTCTCTCTCTCTCTCTCTCTCTCTCTCTCTCAGCACTAGCACTGCTTCCGCTACTACAACACACACCACAACCACTACCTCAACCACCACCGCAACTATTATCAAGTTTTTTCCCCAAACTACAACAGCAACTCTACCATCACGAACACCACCATCACTACCAGTATTACTGCCTCCATTATCACCATCCCTACCACCACTACCACCACCATTATCACTAACGCTTCAACTGTCACAATTACCACCGCCATCTCTATGAACTACACCACTACTACTACTACCACTACCACCACCACTGCCAGCATCCCAAACAACGTCCCTAGCACCACAACCATCAGCGCCATCATCCCAAACAACATTACTAGCACCACAACCACCACCACCACCAGCAGCAGCAGCAGCGCAACGAGGTCCCATTATTGAATTCTCAACAACGCTACCATCAACACTACCACAACCATCAATAACATTAACAACACCACTTCTTATCATCATACCACCTTCACCACCTTCAACAACAATAGCAAAACCACCTACAACCATCAGACTAATATTTCCCACCGCCAGCACAAACGACACCTTCACCGCCAACGCCAACAACACTACCGCCACGCCCACCATTATCATAACCATTAACACTAGGACCATTGATGCCGACACCACCACCACAACCAACACATCACGACCGCAGTCACAAACACCAACCATAGCTGCCACCGTCATAATGTGAATAAACGAGAGTTTGCAGTCAGTTCTGTGTTGGTTAGTTTTATTGGAGCGAGCAGTGTTTGTGTGTCTGTTACAAACGAGTATATATATAGAGAACTATCACGGACCTGTTTAAACGGTTGATGACAGGAGCCAGGTAAGTGATTCACTCTTGTTTAGATATTATTTATTATTGTTTATTATTATTATTATTATTATTATTATTGTCTTTGTGTTGCGTTGCATATATCCCTTCTTTTTCAGTGCATACTGTGTATACTTTTCTTATCTCATTTTTCTATCATTCCATCATCATATGTTAACCCCAACACTTTATGTCTGTCTTTGTATTGTTCCCCTCATCCATCGCCCTTGTGGCAAATAAATGAAGTCATTCTTATTATCATCGCTTCTGTGCCTTTTGGTTAAGATCAAAGTGTATTGAGTTCAAAATTCCGCCGAGATGGACTTTGCTTTTTTCATTCTTTCGGGGTCGTTGAAAAAAGTACCAGTTAAGCACAGGGGCTGATGTAATCGACTATCTCCTCTCCATAGCACCTATAGTAAATAGGATTATTATTATTATTACTATTATTATTATTATTATTATTATTATTATATCAAAAAGGATTATTATTATCATTATTATTATTATTATTTATCATCGTGTTTTCAATAGTTTTCTTTGTTCCCTTGTACTTTCGAATGCGTTCTTGAGATGTGTTCAGCGTTGCCTTTAAGTGATGTACACTTGTTTTTGTAAACCCCGTCTGTTTAGTTTTGTTGTGGAATTTATTTTTCTGTTTATGATATTGTTATTTCGGTGTTTTGTATGTCGTGTAATGTATTTGCAATGTGAATGTGCTATTTAGTTAGTCGGTGATAGTATTTTGGTGTTATTATTTCACTGATGAAAAATAAAATGAATAGAAAGAAAATAAGCCAATATTTTAATTACTATTACTATTATTATTATTAAAAATCTTAAAGCGTAAGGTACAATAATTTGTGATATTTGCGCCGGCTCTTTAAGCTCTGTATTCAAAAACAGCTGAGATAAACTTTGTCTTTCATACTTCCTGTTACATTTATTCCGGTCAAGCAAAAGTAACAGGGTAGACGTAATAGATTAATATCCCACCTCCTTGCCCCACAAAATACTCTAGTTTTTGTGCCTATGTTTTAGAAACGATTATAACATTAATAATAATATTTGTTTCAAATTTTGGCAGTAGTCCAAAAGTTTTTTGGCGGTGGATCGAATATTATTTTCTTACATCGACCTCAATATTGACTGGTGCTTTATTTTATCAACCCAGAAAGGATGAAATGTAAAGTTGAAGTCGGCGGTATTTGAACTCTGAACGTAGTGAATCGGGAAAAATACCACTAAGCATTTCGTCCGATGCACACCTGGGTTTTGCGTTCATTCGTGTCATATTTTTACATTCGCCATATTGTCACAAATAGTTTCTTATGCACGTAGTATTGTTATTATTGGCGTTTTAAGTGTAAATTCAGTCTGGATCGAATTTGCTTTTCATGGCTCCTTAATTCAATGAGGTACTGGGATTGATTTAGTGGATTATACACCTTCCACAAAAATGTGTTGCTTTCTACCTCATTGTTGTTTTTTACGTTCTGAGTTTGAATTCAGCGGACAATGACTTTGTATTTTTCCTTTTCTCTTCCTTCCTTTTCGGGGTCAATACTGTAAAGTGCTTGTAAAATAGTTGTGTTGAATAACTTAACTATATCTTACGCTAACATATGTATGCCAGATATCGTTTGGCAGAATCGACAGGGGCCCTGCGTTGATTGTTCCAGCTCTTTAAGTTCTGAGTTCCAATCTCGCTGTGTAGTCTCTCACTTGCAGTAGAATGGTTTGTTGTTTAACCCTAGGTCAGCACTGGTCGATCATCTAGCTGATCAAAGGCACTCCAATGATGGCTATCCAGTCTTTTCTGTCTGCCTTATCTAAGATCTGCATTTTGCTTTTATGATGTAACTTGAGAAAGATTTGACTAATATTTATAGCTATTCTTTCATTCCAATACCCTTATTAACACAAAGCTGTTTATTAGAAATGTCATGGCAGAATAGGTTGAGAAATGGGTAAAACACCTTAGATCAACTTTTCATTTCATCATTCCGAGTAGATTAAAACAGGTATCAATTAAATACTGGAGCCAGAATTAAAAGGAATAGACCCACCCTCTCTAAATTTTCTGGCTTTGTGTCGAGAGTACAGAAGAAACAGGGACTTATATAATATGGCTTTGAGTATATCACTTTTTTCTTTTTTTTTCCCATTCTGAGTTCTAATGCTGCTTGTTCAAATTTGTATGTAACTAACTTTCTTGATCGATAAAATATGTATCAATATTTACTGAGGACCATCGACCAACTATATTCTTGTCCGTGTTGTTTAGCTTCTCATTTTTAGGAACAAAAGCGTTCCAGTAGTGGCCATCTTGCTTGTTATTTCTTAGGCTACATTGTCTAAAGTGTCTTTCCTTTCTTAACATGGTAGGATTTGATTTGTGAAAGATTTGGTAGCTGTTTATTGCAGACTGAGCGATTATGTACAGGAGCATCCTTTGAACCTTCAACAATATTGTTGTTATTATCTGACGCAAGGTCTGCCCTGAACCCATTTGATCAAAATGCATTCTAGCCTTGAGTATCCTGTATATTATGGAGGCACAGTGTATTGAGTACTATATTATTCAATATCTCATTATCTTACGATAGTTTAGAGCGATTTGAGAAAGACTAATGCGTTCAACCAGAATGAGGCTCGACTCATTGGTTCATGGTAATGTTGTTAATTTTGCAGTTATTCTTGTTATTCCTAGCAACTTATTAGTTGTTTTCTTCACTGTTAGTTGTTTTTTTCGCAACGGTAATTGTCGCTTTTATTATTGATGTTGCTGTTGTTGTTGCTTGATGTATTTTGTTTCGTTTTGTTTTGAGGTTTTTGCTACCCTTGTGGCTGTTTCAACTGTTTTTGGTGGTGGTTGTTGTTGTAGTGATGATATTTTTGCTGCTGTTGTTGTTGTTGTCGTTGTCCTTGTTACTCTTGTTACTGTTGCGGTTGTTTTCTTCGTCATTACACTTATTGATGTTGTTACTGTTGTAGCTATTGTTGCTATTGTTATAGTTATTGTTGACCACAAACAGATTTACCGCTCAAACTCACATCTCCACAGCTCCCTGTAACACTGGTCGTCTTTGGTTTGTTGGTATTTAAACTCTGGATTCTTAAATTATGTATGGGGCGCGTAAAGATTATTTGGTGCATTCACAGATAAAACTAAGACTTGCTTTGTTTTTAGAGGATTATATTTGTTAACGCAAAATAAAAACGTTTTAAATATTAACGCTAAACAATTTATGTATAAAATATAGAATATGAGCATCGAATGAAAACTGAACAAAAACAGTAGACCACTTGGATCACCTTTGTTCTGTTCGTCTTTCATTCTGGTTCCATACTTGCATTTTACACTGAGAGAGGCAGCATCTGATGGCTGTCATATATCGTCAAATCATTGGTCTATTGTGTAACTAAGCATTTATAAACAAGATGTTTCTATATTTCGCTGCAACACACATTTTGTGAGTTTCGTATAATGAACTTTTGATTTTATAACGATTTGTAATGCATGTACTGTTTGGTAATTGTTGGCCACTTGGGTTTTACGTTCATTCGTGTATGTAAAACACTTCTTTCTCTTAGAGAAGGAAGTGTTTCGTGAAAAGTATAAAATATGGGTGAGCGCGCGAGTTTGTGTGTGTGTGCGCGCGCCTGTGTGAGCGTGCGTGCGTGAGTGTGTATCTGTCTGTCTGTGTCTTTGTATGTGTGTGAGTTTATATATATATATATATATATAAGAGAAGGGAATTGTGACTCATTAGGTACTTGTGGAGACAATCCAGTTGTGACGAGTGAGAGATTAACAAATAATGGCGCATATTCCTATAGTAACACTGTGCCATATAAAATTAATCCAACACATATAAAAATAAAATTTTCAGTGTTTTGATTTTAGAATTTATTATTTAAAATTTAGTATTTATGAATATATATTCGTCGTGCCTACATCAGTAATTCTTACATTAGTTATTCTTTTAAAACATTTCTACGGTTATCTAAAAATATTAGTTAATAGTTTATTGCATTAATAATTATTCTATATTTTTATTGCCTTCACCGTATTTACTGTTTTACCGTATTACATTAAAATGAAAATATCTCCCTATAGTCAAATTTGTCAAACAAAGATATGGCAAACAACTAAATTGAAACAATTATTTTTGCAGGGCCTGATTAAGTAATATAAATTCGGAGCTTAGTAAAACTGTAAAAACTGAACAATCCTGCACAAACAAGGGAAACTACAACGAATCTCTTTGTGCAATATAGATTATGTGGAGTCTTAAATACGAAGAGGCACCGACCATAAGCTCAGTTTGTTTGGCATATTTAGCGAATGAAAGTATGTAACTTACTACTTTTAAATATAGCTTGATACTTGTCATACTTCCTATGTCGCCAAATCTTTACCGTCTTTTAAGATTTCTGAAATCTTCGAAAGCATTAAATCACTTCATAAAACATACTTATGAAATACTTTAGAGCATCATAGGAAGCCCCATATTAAATTATAAAACCAAGACTCCAAAGGCCTTTCGTGAAAATCTTGTGTTGTTAAAGGCAGGCGGAATCATGGAAATTATTCTTATACTGATCTAAGCGCAGGGGATAATAATAATAATAAAACTCGTTGTTAAATGATACAGTATGTAATAGAATATCAGAAATTATCAATTACCATTTTGTGTTACATATTGAAAGAATTAAAAGACGTTCTAACTTGCGAAGCGGTTCGACGAATCGGCCGATATTATAAATATGACTCGATTGTTAAAAGGGCGAACAACTTAGGGTATCTTATTCAAAGCTACTATTTTAAGGAATTAGGTTTGGAATAGTATAATTAGGTCGGTGATGATGGTGATGCAACAGCTATTATGGAAAAACTGTTGAGCTCAAGCTAAAGATAAATCCTCAAGCAATTTACATTCTACAGTCATACAATGCATGATATGTCATCCGGCGAGGTGTCAGTACTGATTCACCTGCTTCAGTAAATGTTATGTAAAGAGGAATAAACCGTCTATTCGCAAACCTATGTCACGATAACTGATTCGAATTCAACAACCTTTTAGTGAAGACAAAATGCAGTAATTATCAAAGAGAGGAACTCTGTGAACGACTACTTGATATTAAAAAGAAAAATGTTTTTGTCAAACAAATAAAACAAATTAATCTCTGATCTTCCCTAATTCTTTCATGTGAATTTGCAAATTATATTTTAAAATGAATCTGAGCGGCTTTTACCGCAAAAGAACACAAATATTTCACTTTCAAAGATAACACTGAAATGTTCAACTATAAATACGTAAATAAACCTATAGAAACATGCAATATAAAATGATTAATTTCAAACGTTACTCCAGAAGACAAATATGTCGCTGTGTGTTTTCATGGAGCTGACCAATTTTCTAACAAACATGTACAACTGTAAATTAAATTGAGCCCAAAGCCTATTCATTTTAGTTATGAAACAGGTAATACATATTCCTCTGAAGTTTCCAGAAGAATTTAAGAATTTACAGAACTATCATATAATTCGAGTCGGAAAGTTTAATTTTCAAAGACAAATTCGAACGTATTATGTCTTGTCTTTCTAAGTTTTAGGGAGTTATTGCTTATAATTTAATTTTTATATACATATGTATGCATGTATGTGGACATATATATAT
>NC_068982.1:120244282-120251451 GCF_001194135.2 Octopus bimaculoides
ATATATATATATATACACAAACACACGCACTCACGCACACACAAAAACACGCACATATATTGTGTGTATGTGTGTGTGCGTACCCATAAACAGATGACGTGGTTCTGCTCAGTATCTATCAACAAAATCCCGAGTAAAAGACATTGGTCACCTCGAGGACAGAGTACAGGGCACGCAGCGGGAAACAAGCAGAGCCGAGAATGTAACGGGACGAAATTCTTGATTACATTTATAAAATTATAAACGAAACACTTTGATACTTAATGATATATTGCATCTGCTAATGCTTCGGCGTTGCACGAACAGGTCTAAAACAGGTTATCGATCAAATCTTACAGAGAACTCTCACCGGTCCACTGCCCTCCATATCACTAAATAATCATAAAATAAAAGTCAATATGTTCATGCATGAGTTTTAATGGCGGTAACAACAACAATTACACGGGGCAATATTGGTGGTCTAAAGCACAATTTCAGATGAAAATACTTACTACTTCATAGATATGTGTACGTATGTGTATGTGTGTATGTGTGTATATCTTTATGCTCTTTACTAGTTCTAATTATTAGTAATCTTCCTGTAAAGAAGGGGTTGTTTTCTTACAAACTCCGTCCTTGGAATATTGATAACAAAAGCAAATTCTTGCAGATTTTTACAGTTCCCCTTACAGTTTGTATTTGTAATGTGATTTCTTTTTTCTGAAAACACAACCTTGTCTAGATTTCCACTTAGGTATTTACTCATAAACCCAGGTACACCAATTATTATTCGTATATATGTGAATATATACTCTGAGTACAGGAGCTTGAGGTTTCGAGGCAGTTGTCCATATTTGTCCTCTTTTTCTTTCATTTTCAAAGGACATCTGCATGACAGAGGACCTCTATAACTGTACATACTCTTTTCTTTCTGCCCCAGACAATATGCGTTTGTACTTGTATGTATGTATGTATGTATGTATGTATGTTTAGGGAGTTGTATATGTATAGGACCAACTGTTATACCATGTGTTCCAGTTAACTTTTGCAAAATTATCATCAATATTTCAAGATCTCCCTAAGATGTGATTATGAGGAATTAGGTCTCATATGAGAATGTGAAAAATCTTTGAAACAAAAGCCAAAACTAGAACATTTTCGTGTTTTCGGAGCAACAAACACACGCATACATATGCACATGCACACATAAACTCACATAGTAATGTTACTTTTATTATGCAGCTGCAGCTGCTTATTCTGTTGTCATTAAGTTGTTGTCGAAGTTGTTTTCTTTCTTTTGGTTTTATCAAAGCTTATGTAGATATTTACAATATCATATGCCATTACGTCTTCTATAAACGTATCATAGGAACAAAATTAAATTATGGTTGTGTGCGCGCGCGTAAACAAGTGGTTATTATGCGGGTCGGGTCGGTGTTCGCGTATGTAAATGTGTAGAAGTTTAACTGTATAAATGACTGAAATAAGAAAACTATAAAAGATATAAGTATATATATATATATATATATATATATATATATATATATATATATATATATACACATACATACATACATACATACATACATACATACATACATACATATATATACGTGTGTATGCGTGTGCGTGTATTACATATACATGATACATATGCTTTATATATGTATATATATATATATATATATAGACAGACATGAACACATGCATATACACGTAATGTTGATGGGCAGCATTTGAGTTTTTCTATCCAATAAGTTTTTAAACCAAAATTTACACGCTATTATTTATAACTTTACATATGCTTCAAGTTTCAATGTTCCGAAGGAGACATGTTGGACCATTAAACTCTACACAGTTTTTCTCTCTCCGTTTTTTTTTCTTCATTCTCTCTCCATTTTTTCTTCTTATTCCTTCCTGTCGAAGAGCATAGGCTCGAAACGTAAAATACTTTTCTATTTTTCTCGAGCTTTAACTAATACACCTGTTTATTGTTCCTACACCTGTCTTCGTCTTTTGTTTTCTGTAAATTCGAACTAATATATATATATATATATATTAATTTATGCCCTTAACGTAATTTTAAGCAAAATCATGATGACACAGTGTGACAGAAGCCTGGTTCTTTGAATAACAGCTTTATTCCCACTTCCACATAGTTTCTATCTTCCCAGTCTTGGGTCTAAGAGGGGTTATAATAAAATACAGTTGCCTTCTATATCACACAGTAAGTAATAACTCAGTATTTCACGAATTCGATGTGAAATTCTTTACAGTGCGACAATGCTGAGCTGACACAAATTCGTGAATACATGCACACAGAACACACACTCACACACACACACACACACACACACACACACACACACACACACACACACACACACACACAATTATTATAACAATATATGTGTGTGTGTATTATGTATATACACGTGTGCATGTGTCCATGAGTAAGAGTATACACACACACACAGATAGATAGATAGATAGATAGATAGATAGATAGATAGATAGATAGATAGATAGATAGAGTCATGTATGATTTATATTTATGTGTAGATAAGGATGCACACATATATAAATATCTCTATGGAAACAAATACCGATGTTTTCATGTGATAGGTTTGATAATTGTTGAGGTTTCTACATGAAACCAGTGGTAGCCTTAATACACAATCTGTATCCACGAATGTTGTGGTGAGCACTCGTTCTTATTGTTCGATATTTATGTATATAGGTGAGGTATGTATATGTGTGTGTACGCGCGTATATATACATGTGTATGAATGTATGTGTGTATGTATGTATGCACACTCTTTTACCAGACACAGTCAACTGGCTGTGGCCAGATTAATGCATTATTATTGAATCTACTTTCACTTCTACAGTTCTCAAGCTATGATTAATTGTTGTTGTTTTTTATGTATAAGGTAATTGGACACCGCTCCTCTCATTTGTGTCCTTTGCTGTGATGTAATTTCACTGGGATAAAATTACGTTCAGATACATCTGAAAAACACCTACATCTTTCATGTAGAGCACGTGTTTTTCTCTTCTTTTGGAGAGTCCCAATCTGTTACAAAATTAGTTCCTTACTTTCGAGGATGCTAGGAACTTTGATAATATGCTGTAGTGTCAAGTTGGGGGGATTGTCATAGCTTTTAGTTCCAAAGTTTGATGGTTGATCTCCATGTGTATGCGTGTGTATGTGTGTGTGTGTGCACGCACGTGCAACTGCGTTTGTGTGTATGTATGTATAAATATATGTGTGCGTGTGTACATATTTAAAAAACATAACGTTAAGAGGTTTGAGAGTTGATTATATATTTATTCAACCACGTGAGTGCCTTAGGATATGACCATTTCGCAAATTGCTTGGTGCAGTATTCATTTCATTATGCAAGAAATTATGCGTACATGTTTGCATGAATATGTATGCTCACCATTACATAAATTAATGACCATCATAATTTAATGCAATTTATTCATAAATTGATGTAAATAATGAAAGCTAGCTTCAGCAGATCACCGCAGCATCATGGTCACATCAATAGCTCAACTTTGTTTATACACATAAAATTCACTCCTTATATACACAGGAGGGCCAGAGCTGAGCAAAGCAACATTGATTTAGCTAGTAAAAGATGAGCAGCCTAGACGAAATATATTGTGCTGTTATTATTACGAAAAAATGTTCTTCGCATAGAAACACCCTCAAATTAATCAAGTAAAAGCGCTTCATAGAAAATGACGAATTAACCATCCTTAATTTAAACAAGATAACAAGAAGAAAAAAGAAGCAAGAGATAAAGTAAAGATAACAATAACAGATAAAGTAAAAATAAAATAACATAAGATTTATAAAATATAAGCAAATAAAATAAAAGGATTTTATTCCAAAATGATCACACAAATGGTTAATTGAGGGACAATAAAACTGACAAACTGAAGATTCTACAGAATTCATGGATGAATGCGTGAATACAGGGAGGTCGAACTAACATAAAAGACTGTGTTCAACAACAATAAACTTCTATATGAAGTCCACAAGGTCACAAAAGCATCAGAGAAAGCATTTGAACTTTCAAGAATTTTATTCACACATCAGCCACATCTCAATATGCTTTCCAGCGGAATCTGAATAAGCAAAATACATACACACACACACACACACACACACACACACACACACACACACACACACACACACATACACGCACACACATAGAAACACATATATGGAAGCATGATATATGCAAATGAATATAAATAAATACACATATACACACAGAAGAAGGCACGCACGCACGCACATACGCACACACACACATATACACACACACACACAAGTACATATTCAGAAACTTCGAGAGACATAAAATAATTAATTTTTAATATTTGAACTCGAAGTAGATAAGGCTATAAGCAACAGCGTGTAAATATTGGGTTTAAAAAACCCTTTGGATAAGAAATGGTCGATGGCTTTTTTAAGTACAGTCATAATATTGTAGGTGGTGTGTGAAGTAGCTGTTTTCGGGATGGAGTAGGCTATGCTGAGTGTCAAAGAGTTAGACATTGTTTTAAGGTCGTAATTAGCTTTCCTTTCACAATTCATTCCATGTATTCGGTGATGCGTGAAATCAGAGAGTTTGGACTATTTTTTTGCAAACACTCTAGTTTCATTCTTTATGAATGAGTTTTGTTATATCATGATTCAGCATCTAGGGAAGCTTGCACATGCACAAAAAAAAACTGGAAAAATATCAGCACTGGTTATACCTGTTGCTGAGTGAAAGCTTATTTCATCTAATGTTTGATATTATATCTTCCTATTTTATGTCGATGTAATCGAAGGTTGCCTCTGCCAATGTAGGTAGTTCTGAAGTGTCAATGAACTCATTTGGTTTATCATTTCCGTATAAACTAGTACGGAAGGGAAAATAATTTTTAAATGTCACATTCGAGGTTTTACTTATCCTTTTAAGGCCTCCAATCAAGAGCTATTACCTTTAAACTATAGCCTTATTTACAAACGTTTGTACACACGCGCATTCACACACTCACAGAGATATGTACACGTATGTATTATGTATGTCTGTATGCAGGCAGGTAGGCAGCATTTATATATTCATATGTATGCACGTATATGCGTGGCGTTGTTCTGTCTTGGACCTCCTTATTGTATTGCTGGGACACCGTCGTAGCATATGTTGTGTCTTGGGCACGTCTAGACGTAGCAAAGCCCATCCCTCTGCAGACCTCAACACAGCCGATTTCTTCGAGAAAGGGAGACAAATGGGCAAACAGAAAGAAAGAAAGGAAGAAAGGAAGAAAGAAGAGACAAGGTGTCAGAGATATAGAGAGAAAAAAGAATTCGGTACAGGAATAAAACTACTTATTGACTACGTTATGATGAAAGACCAAATTGACTTCAGTGACATTTCAAGCACAGTGCGCACAAAGCCAAATCTCTCATTGTGTGTGTGTGTGTGTGTGTGTGTGTGTGTGTGTGTGTGTGTGTGTGTGTGTGTGTGTGTGTGTGTGTGCGTGCGTGTGTTTATGAGGGTGGTGTGCAAAATTTATAGTTTTGCTTTGGGGTAAGTGACTATACCTGTTGCGTTCGCAGCTCCTTCGAGAAGTCGAGTAAATGTCTTTCTTGAATAATAGCCAGTTGCTAGCACAAAGTGATGTTCTTCGGCCAAACGCCTGAAGTAAGTTTAGTGCTGGATCTGAGAGACTCAGAAGAGTAAATGATTATCTGAGTAATCGTAGCATCTGACCAATCAAGTACAAAGAGTAGTGACTCCAATTTTGTTGGCACTCCGTCGCTTACGACGTCGAGGGTTCCAGTTGATCCGATCAACGGAACAGCCAGCTCGTGAAATTAACGTGCAAGTGGCTGAGCTCTCCACAGACACGTGTACCCTTAACGTAGTTCTCGGGGATATTCGGCGTGACACAGCGTGACAAGGCTGACCCTTTGAATTACAGGTACAACAGAAACAGGAAGTAAGAGTGAGAGAAAGTTGTGGTGAAAGAGTACAGCAGAGTTCGCCACCAACCCCCTGCCGGAGCCTCGTGGAGCTTTAGGTGTTTTCGCTCAATAAACACTCACAATGCCCGGTCTGGGAATCGAAACCGCGATCCTATGACCGCGAGTCCGCTGCCCTGACCACTGGGCCATTGTGCTTCCACTAGTGACTCCAATAATAATGGTAGAAAAAGCAGAGCAGGAATACAGCAGATCTAGTCTTCAACAAGTGTTTCCTAGCATCAAAAAATTTTTAAGGCTGAAAATAGTCTCAAGTGCTATAATTTTAAATTCAAATCTCGTCATTATGCAGTACTGTATAATGTGAAACAATTTGTGTTGACTGGTATTTTAAGATAAACTTGTTTTATAATATAAATTGCAATGTCGTTAAATATAGCAACATATTGTGCGTGTGGGTGAGAGATCGCGCGCGTGCGTGTGATCTCTAAGTACAGTTAGAAAACTAAATGCTGGCAGACAATTGTTTACCTGATTTAATTACAATCAGGTAATTTAATCTAAGCGAATTTATCAAATATATCTAATTTCAAAGACATACATTTATGTTGCAAATTACTTTGCTTTTGTTTCCGTGCTATGTTTAAATTAGAATCCGACACTTGTCAAATTAGCAATACGCGAATTAGCTTAAATTATGAACTGAGCAGCGATTATATAATTTTATATAATTTTATAGATGTATATATATATATATATATATATATATACGCGCGTGAGTCGTCTAAGAGATCATAAGTCAGGTAGAATATGCACTCATGTAACTGTCAGTAGAGTAGGTATATTACCCGAAATTTATAGTATTAGATATCCATCACGGTTGGTCTTACTAATCGGTTTCGTGCAAAGAGTACAATAGAGTGTTGTTAGATAACAATTGAATTACATAACTCCATACTCATCAGAGATAGTCGATATTGTCAAAAGTGAATTAACACAACCGGTCAGCGGCTGCTGGGGAAAAAATGGTGAAATGAAAAAGGGCCCAGAGGAATGGGCTAAGAGTTATGTCCCTTGGTTGGGTATGCTTTGAAACTGGCAAGAGTTATCTTGCAGTAGGAAAAGTGTGTATTATTAATGTGGTATCCCTGCGGGAATGGGGTGTGTGGTATGTGTAGCGGTGTCATATGTATAA
>NC_068982.1:120251551-120259748 GCF_001194135.2 Octopus bimaculoides
TATATACACTTATCTAGATAAAAATATATTGAGACCCCCTTTCATCAAGGATGACCATGGGATTGCACCTAGATAGTTACCTTCTGAGGAACAAGTCCGGTCAAGTTTGTTTATGTAAGGCCAGCAGCCTCCCCTCTTCACACCAGCGAAGTAATCCAAGGGAAAGGTAAATGCCGATACAACTTGGCACCTGTGATGTCGTAACTCATTCCTACAGCTGAGTTAATTGGAGCAACGTGAAATAAAGTGTTTTGCTCAAGAACACAACACGCAGCCCGGTCCGGTATTCGAACTCACAACCTCACGATCGTAGGCTCGAGGCTCTAACCACTGTGTCATGCGCCTCGGTTTCAGAGGACCTCAGCTCTTTAATGCCCAGTCAAAACAATTGAGAGACCTGCAAGACATGGATATAGAGGTCTTCAAAACAAAACTCGACACCTTCCTCTCCACGATACCAGACGAACCAATGGCTCGAAATGAGACACATTTGAGGGCAGCGATGTCAAATTGTCTTATACACCAGTTGTGCCATCGAAACTCTTGATTGGACTATATCAGGTGGAGGAGAAGAGCCATGCAAGGAACGTGAAGAGAGCACAGCATAAAGACGTATATACCAGTGAAAGTCGAATTTACATTTTTATTTCAACCATGTACAATTTATCAAAATAACGTCGCAGCAAATGCAATTTTGATCAGGAGCAAAAATATTTTTATTTATATTCTTTATAGACTTAAGGATAAAATTACTTTAGTGATTTTATCAAGTGATCAGCGTGTAATAAAAACATCATAGGTAATATTTCTATATATTATAATTTATAATTATATGCATAATTATATCAAAAGGATCGGAAAACCTCTCCACACGCTAGACTTTCCGATCCCTCTGATGTAATTATGTATATAATTATAAATTATAGAATCTGTGTGTATGAATATCTATGTATATGAATATATTTTTTAAATAATACGGAAGACGAAGTGTAACTAGAAGCATTTATTAGCACAACAATCGTTTCGGCTTCATTCTGCACTGCTCCCTATTGGGCGTGGGACCATGTAACGACACCAAATGCAACGTGCAGTGCAAAACAGCCTCATCAGGTGACATAGGATGCTTCATATATATATATATATACTGAGATAGAGAGAGAGAGAGAGAGAGAGAGGGAGAGAGGGAGAGAGAGAGGGAGAGAGAGAGCGAGGGAAAGGTATAGTTTTCGGAGCCTCTTCGTCTGAACAGCGAGGAGAAGCAGAATCTGTTGACGACGGAGCGAACTGAAAGCTCGGTTGGTCCGAACAAAAATGATGTCTTGTCGAGAACTTACTGCATATTCTCTGATGTTTATTTCACAGATTAGTTATATGTAAAGTAAAGTGAGTAATTGTAAATATTATTATGATTCTCATGTGTTCACCTTTATATTTCATTCAACACTTTCTACTGTAAAATGAATTTAAATAATCTAAAAATATGAAATATTGGTTTCAAATTTTGACACAAGGCCAACAATTTCGGGGGTAGGTTAAGTCGATTACATCGACCACAGGACGTGACTGGTACTCATTTCATCAACCCCGAAAGGATGAAAGCAAAGTCAACCTCTTCGGAATTTGAACCCAGAACGTAAAGACGGACGAAATATCGCTAAGCATTTTGTCCGGCGAGCTAACGATTCTGCCAGCTCGCCGTTTTAAAATCATGGAATATTAATATTAAAATACGCCACCGGTCTAGTGGATAAGACAGTTCGGTTTAAAAATAACATCAAAGTTTAGAGGTAGCCGTTACGCAGTCATTAAGTCTTTCAGAAAAACAAATGAATCTTCCTTAAATCATAAACTATTGATTTAAAGAGAATGCCAGTCCTAAAAAGTTTGTATTATAAATTTACCATATAATCTGCTTAGGAATTCTCCGATCACTCCCCCGTATATGACATTGTAATCATCACTGCAACCACAGACTAGCAGCAGGCCATGCTAACTGAGCTGAACGCTCAAAGCTAAGCACTAGGTCTTAAAATGAGCCACATGAAAACAAAATATATGCAGTCAGAAGACGTAGCACAAGGCCCATTTGAGGTGGGAAGAAGTGAAATCAAGGAGGTAAAAGGGTACATCTACTCAGGGCACACAGTGAATATGCGCCGAGATATGGATGCTGGACTCTCAAAGACAATAAGAACAAGATGGAATGCATTTAACTCGATAAATTATGTGCTCAAAACAAAGCTAGATAATACCATACATGCTAGACTCTTCAATAGTACAGTGCTATCTGCGTTCTTATATGCAAGTGAGACGTGGGCTACTACGAAGGGTATAGAACATCGACTGGCTACGACGCAAATGGCCATGGAAAGATCTGTGCTAGTAATATCATTTAGAGAACATTCAAAATGGGATAATTCTAGAACGGAGTGGAGTGAACGATTTGATCACAGAGTATCAAACGCACAAGTTCTGCTCGGCCGGACATGTCGCAAGGTTCACAGGAAACAGGTTGATCCGTGCATTTGCTGAGTGGTATCCAAGAGATCGGAAGAGGCCACTTGGAAGGCCTCCACGACAATGGAGTTAAGATGGAAAAAAAATTAGCGCAATCAAGAAGAACTGGAAGCGTATTGTGACCAGCGGTGTATAACAGTATCTGATGGTCTGGTCCATACTATGATATTCTGATGTATGTATACGCATACACAAACGATAACTCGTCATTAATTATTCACAATGCACTTCTATTTTCCTTTGGCCGGGAAAATGTATGCATATTACTCAACATGCTTTTACTAATTTGAAACATCAATTAAATTATCACTTTTGCGATGATAACCGTGATTGCGCTGCATTCAGTTTATTTTAAAGATGAGCAGCTTTCAGTGATACGTTTTCTTTGAACTGAAAGCGAATTAGGTGTCAAAATCCATTCAAGACCATTAGCAGCGTATAATGTGCAGATAAGTCATTGTGTCTGTTTATGAAGTAAAATTTGTGTGAACTGATTCCCTTGGGTGAAGGTTGGGAGAAACAAGAGAGTGTCTTGGTTTGCTTTCGACAACGTAGACACTTAAAACAATGAAAGAAAACACAATGATGCTACCGAGTCATAATCGTTCCCGAGTATGACTGGCAAACGAGTTACATTTTTAAACTTTTGGGTGGGGGCATAATTAAGTCAGCGAGATAGCAGAATTGTTAGCAGGTCGAACAAAATGCATGGCGGCATTTCGTCCGTCTATTCGTTCTGAGTACAAATTCTGCCGAGGTCGGCTTTTCATTTCATCTTGCTGGATTCGCTTAAAATGAGTACCAGTTGAGCATTGGGGGTCGATGTAATCGACTTTCCCGTTTCCTCGCTGCCCTAGTGCCAAAATTTGAAAACCATTTTTGTTTTGTTTTTTCGTTTTTTTTTTTTTTCAGCTTTAGTAATTATCTAAAATCTAACTAATTGAAAACTTTTCACGTAATTGTATTAAATAATTATCTTGGACCAATGTTATCTTAATTTTAACTTCTCAGACTAGATCGTAATTTATCGTGTGTCCGAAATAAACAATCATTAGAAACTGAGATCTGATGAGTTTGTTAATTGAATAGTGAAAGTGTATTATTTGTGAATGTTAATCTAATAGTAGCATTTCTTTGAAGCATTTATCAGTGAGTGTCTATGAATAGGTATTAGATTAGTAAACTTACAAAGCATCGATATCAAATACAGAATCTTCTCACCAATTCCTACCAGCCCTGACCAGTGATGCTCCAGTTAACCAAAGCAACTGAAGTGGAATGAGATACAAAAGAAATTGAGATAAGAATAATATACATAACAGAGTGACTTTTTGTTGAAGCATTAACTGATTGTTTTCTTAGTTAAAATCCCATAGCGAAATATTTTGTTCCGCATATAATTCATTTGATGATTTCACCATCTTCACAGAAACGTCTCTCATAGTAGCCATTTTATTGCAACAAAGTTTGTTCAAAGAAGGATCCTACCCGGAACTTTAACAGTTATTTCTTTTCACTGCACAGTATCCCAATCTTACTTCAGAAATTGTTGTTGCTGTTGTTGTTTAGCTACGTGAATCCTGATGGAGTTGACACATGGTCAAATACATTCTGGGCGCGCCTATCCCATCTTCTCGTTTATATGGACTACATCATACACGTGTCCATTCTTTTAAAGACTGTCAATGTGATTTGAAAGAATTTGGCCGCTATTTCTAGCAAGGTGAGCAATCACGCTAGAGTTCATTTGCTGACTGTATTTATTGACTAGTATTCTGTGGCGGAGTTCCTCAACAGTCGACCAGCGCTACTGTCCTTTATTTCGATCCCTTTCGTGTATAACTTTCCACTATTTGTTAAAAATTGTTTTTAGAATTAGTTTATGTCAATCGGTTGAATAATCATCACAGAGTTCGATATTGTTTCATGAGATACAGATAATTTCAAGTAAAAATGAGAGAACTGATTAACTGAAAGTGAAAAGTGTAAATAAATAAGTTGCATGCGTGGGGTGGGGCAGCATTAATATACTGGTTACCTATGTGATATTACGAAATACTATCCCTTCCCTCTTCTTCTTCCCCTCCTAGTAATTGTGGACAACGTATTTAAAAACGTTTTAAAGCAACTGACTGAAGTAAACATAATCCAAGGTGCACACTGTATTACACAATTTTTAATATGGCTAAATAAATTTTAAAAGAGATGATAGTAATAAAAAATAATATAATGTAAAACTCTTTACCGTGTGGAAAATAAAAATTATAGATATTTTGGAATTTTTTTCAAAATAGAAAAATTATATAAATGGAAAGAACTTACTATTTTCCTTCTCTTCTGTCCAGTAATAAATTCACAGCCAAAAGAAATACCATTTAAAATTCATAGTACATTCATTTTAATTGGTATTTCTTTTAGCTTACTTGTAATCTAGATGAAATAATAATATGGATGAGTGCATTCATTCTTACCATGTTCTTGTACACTCGATTGTGAACATGGCATTTCGCCGTAGTATATCGTATCGGAGAACGACTTTTAATAGATGGTGTGTGTAAACAACAAACTTGTTGCAAGGAACTTAAGCGGACTACTAGAAATAATGTAATTGTCGCCTTCATTAATAAACACCACCCGGTACCTTAAATTTAAATCAAAGCTGACACTCCAGTCTATAGAAATCATTGAACAAAACAGTCGTTGATGCGTGTAGTGGTTTGCCAAGCCGAAATAAATTACAGGTTGCAAAACATCGTGAATCACAATATAGCATTGATTCTTTAAAAATAGCATAAATAGCGTATATCCATTCTTAATAAATAATAGTAGTTAAGGTGGCGAGATGGCAGAATCGTTAGCATGCCGGCACGTTCTGCGTTCAAATCCCACCGAGGTTGAATTTGCCTTTCATCCTTACGGGGTCGATAAAAAAAAAGTACCAATTGAGTACTGAGATAGATGTAATCGACTTACTCCCTTTCCCGAAAGTGCTGGCCTTGTGCTAAAATTTGAAACTAATAAATATTAGTAGTATAATAACAGATTTCACTGACAGAGACCCGCAACAGGTTCCGCGATCCTGACTTGTTTTTAAGATTGGCAAACTGAGATAACTGAAGAAAACGTTGATGAAAATTCTAATACTGAAAATAACATATGGCTGTTATGAAATTAGCAAAATTTCTTGAGGTTTTGATATTTAGCAAAGCAGAGCAGTATGCATTGTATTTTTCATGGTCTCCGTGATAGGTTTGGGAGTAAGAGACTTATAGAATATATTTCAAATGGACACCCGGACAAATGCCTAGCGTCGGATGAAGATAAACAAGTATGAAATGGTGGAATCAAAGCATGTGACAGCATGGCTTTTACCTATGAATACATGCAATTCCCCTGAAGGAATTGCATGCAGTTTCTGTTTAATATATTTCACTCACAATATTTGAATAGATCAAACACTGTGATAGAGGTTATTTGCTCAAAGCGCGGTGCAGTGTGATCGAACTCGGAAGCATGTAATTACTAAGTAAATCTGTCTTGTATGTAGTCATGTTTGTGTCCAATGTGTGACAACTGCAGTAAAATCTGGAACTGTTTGGCAAAGGAGTTCATGAATTTTTGTGATTCCAGCAAGATTAGAATGTTTTATGTAGCTTAGACGATATTTAGTAATAATCGTGCTTAGATTCAAGAATCAGTCATAACTTCCACAGCGAAGAATTCTCTTTTTGTAAATCATACGAAAATGTTTGTTAATGTCATTCTCTTCCTTCTCCGAGTATTATGATCAAAACTTTTTTTAAATACTTTGTTTTTCACAGCTAATCCTCACAAATTCTTTAAATAACACACTCTTTTAAGCAGTCTTTTTCTGCAAATATGGTATACAGTCAATGATAAATAGAAGAATATTTTTAACAACGAAACATTTTGAAACAAAAACTCTATTATATTTTACTTTGTTGCTAATATGTTCTTGTTGTTATTCCAGTGATATTTAATAACAGATGGTGAATTCATCACAGCGATTGTCTAAGATTATTTAAAGATAATATTTTTCAATCCACGTTATTCCACTCTGATGGACTGACACAATTTTTAAATGAATTAGAATATCAATATTTTTTAACATAGGCACAAGATCTGAAATTCTGTGGGAGTACTTTAGTCGATTAAACTGATCTCAGTTAATTTAATCACTTCGGAGGAATATTAGGGAAAATCGACCTCGGTGAAATTTAAACTTAATCCTTTAATCGTAATACCGAAAGGTATTTTGTCCAACGCTTTAATAAAATGAAAACAATTAATTGCAGCCCGATTATTTTCAAATATTCAGCTGATTCACTTTTTATAAGGACAGTAATTTGGAACAAATATTCGAGTATCATGCTGAATTCAAATTCCGCCGAGGTCGAGTTTGTCTTTCATCCTTCCGAGAATGATTACATAAAGAACCAGTTAAGTATTGGGATTTATTTCATTCCTTGTTAGTCAAGTTATGCAAGCAAAGCAACATGCTATAGTTTATTATAGAACAATAAGTCAAATACCTCAAGTTGGTGTACGCTGCCATCATAGTACTAACTCAACACACACACATTCTTCCTATTAATCACTCACACACATATACACACTTTCTATAAAAGCTATGCCCCATTAAATGTATTCATGGAAAATTAAAAGAACCAATTCATTCCTAAATATACCTACTTACTGCTTTGAATTGCTGTTGCAACCGTAACCGACCTCTGCCATAACAAGGATTTGTACTATTGACGAAAGACAGTACAGTTTAGTTAATATTCGATCCATGTAGAAGGCGGCGAGCTGGCAGAAACGTTAGCACGCCGGGCAAAATTCCTAGCGGTATTTCGTCTGCCGTAACGTTCTGAGTTCAAATTCCGCCGAGGTCGACTTTGCTTCCCTCAAAATTTTCCCCCTTCCCTCAAGATTTAATCGACTTAATCCCTTGTTTGTTCTCTCAATGTTTAGCCCCTTGTGGGAAATAACGAAATAAGAAACGTTACCACGCCGGGTGAAATGCTTAGCAGTATTTCGTCTGTCTTTACGTTCTGAGTTCAAATTCCAACGAGGTCGACTTTGCTTTTCATCCTTTCGAGGTCGATAAATTTAGTACCAGTTGCGTACTAGAGTCGATCTAATTGACTGGACCCCTTCCCTCAAAATTTCGGGCCTTGTGCCTAGAGTAGAAAAGAATATTCAATCTCTGTAGTCGAAACTACCATAGTGTAGTTTTTACTGTGATGTATTAAGCGCGCGTGTGTGTGAGGAAGAGTGCGTGTGTATGTAAGCCAAAAGGCGTGCAGAAGATATATGTATATACATACATAGTGTGTGCGTGCATATACATATATATATATACTAGCAGAAATACCCGGCTTTGCCCGGGTTAAAGAGAATAATGAAATCTAAAAACGCCGTCTAGACTACGCAACCCTCAACTGTCAGTAGCTACGATACCATATTTCTACATTAATAACTCTCCAATCCATGCCAGCATGGAACATAGACATTAAGTGGAATGCCAGTCTCTCATCTAGGAGGGCCTTGAAATCAATGTTACCAACTGGGGACTATATGTGTCGTAGTGATAATAAAAAGACCCAAAGGAGGTCTGCAACGAAATAATTTTACTCAACACTTTGCAAGTGAATCA
>NC_068982.1:120260701-120263823 GCF_001194135.2 Octopus bimaculoides
GTTGCCGTGGGCTCGAACTCTGCAAAAAGTTTAAAAAATTTTTGACTAAAACACAACTGGAACCCTAAGTAAGGCATGTGTAAAATTTGAATGAAATTGGTTGCGTAGTTCTCGAGTTTTAGGGATTCACACAGACAGACAGACAGACAGACAGACAGACAGACACACATTCTCATTTTTATATATATAGATATATATATACATACGCCCGAGCACACACACACACACACACGAGTGAATGAACAAACGAAAAAAGGGCAATCAATCAATTTATTGAGTTACATGTATAGATCAAAACAGTTTGATTGAAAACAGCTGACCACTAGCATCACGCTTGAAACTCAAGAGTACCAACTAGTTTGAATCAAACTGTTTTTATCTATATATAAATGTGTATAATTCTTCAACAAGAATATTGTTGACCATGACCTCGAAATTTCAACCGGTTTAGCCGACGTCTGACTGCAGTCCGACGTTTGCTTTATCCGGCGTGCTAACGATTTTGCTAGTTCGCCGCCTGACAAGACAATTTAATCATTAAGACATTAGAGAAGGAAACCAATCTGTTTGATTGATTAGCTGGCCAATCGAGAACAATCAAAGCATAACTAAAATAATAGAATGTTTAAGTATATTGAGAAACGCAGAATGTTTAATTATTTATAAAAAGAAATCAATAATGAGTCTTCTGGTTTTCCTATAATGGTAGTTGTCACTTAAGAAGTATGCTGTTTGGAAAGGGCAAACCACTCATTAACAATTTTCAACTGTTTTGTCGGAAAGATGTTTTAAATACGTTAGCATTCGATCGATTAGGAAAAGAGTATCAGATGAAATATTGTTTGCCAATGTCTCTTTTTAAACTAGTCAGAGCTATTTTCTCTTTGTATGCATAAACGCATTCGAGCGCTAAGCATCTATCCCACAAAATAGGTAAAAATAGTCAATAAGTTTAATTTGGGCAATTGTTTATAAATAAATCAGTGTTTCATATTGTGATTTATTATTCTATGATTTTAAATGCGCTTGTTTGGATTGTTTTCAAGTTGCTCAACTATCAGAACCAAAAACGTGAAAATAGTTAATGAGAATAATTTTCCATCTTTCCAAAGATTTTCTTGTGGCACTGTTAGTTATTAGAAAAAGTACGTGATGTACAAAAGAGTCCTTTCTCACCAAACGTTTACTAAATAATTAAACACTTTGCATCTCCTTTAATACTCTAATGCTTAGATTGTCCCATATCCTACATCGTTGAAACACACCCCCTTCGTTGTTATCATCTTCTTCTCTACATATTTCTCGCAAACTTTTCTTCAACTTCTAAATATTTACTTCATATGCAATCGTTTCTTTTCCTGTAGTGCATTTTTACAATTCTAAAATTTCAACAATAGAAACGAGGGAATGTAAAAGTTTCCATACAACAAAACACTGGCCCCAATCAATATTAGGTTGGTTTACTCCTGCCCTCCACTAAAAGTTGTAGTCCCGTGGCTTGCTAAGCAGCATTTCGGCTGTCTTTGTGTCATGGGTTCAAATTCTGCCAAGGTCGACTTTGACTTACATTCTTTCGGGGTTGATAAAATAAGTACCAATTGAACTTTGGATCGAGGCAATCGACTATACTCATCCCTCAAAATTTTCAGACTTCGTGCCTTATAGTAGAAAGTGTTGTTGTTTTTGTTGTTGTTGCGGCTGCGGCGGCGCTAGTACGTGCTAATTTAGTTAGCAGGTATTTTATCTTGAAGTTTGGTGACAACAAGCCTCAGCAAATCTCAAGAATTTTTCTGATGATTCTGGCAGAACGTAGGAGGATACTTTTCTGACAGTTGACAATGCGAGTTTCAATTTCAATATTTTTCAGTCTTTTATATAGCATTTTGGGTGTTGTGCCTAGTGCACCTGTTACTACAGGAGCAGTTGCAGTCTCCGTCTTCTACAGTCTTCTTAGTTCTCTGCATAGATCCTGATATTTCTCAATTTTTTCCATTTATTTGCCACTGACTCTGCTATCATAGCAAATTTCAAAACCTATGATCATACACAGTTTGATTTTTTTGTCCTCTAACATCATATCCTGTCTTCTTGCGTTAGTAATATGTTCAGTCTTTGTGGGGAAATCCCACAAGATCTTGTAATTATCATTTTCTACCACAGCCACTAGTTTGTGTTCATACCACTTTACTGTTATTTTGAAGCCACACACTCGGCTAACATCCCAATGCACTCTTTTGTCTGTAGTCATGTCTGTACTTGTATCCTTTTTGTGTTATTGTACTACACTCTTTCAAAATGTAATTGATACTCTCGTCTCCTTTCCTGCAGACACTGCGTCTGACTGAATTTTGTCGATCTTTGCCTTGATCAGATTTTCCTAAGGGCTTGTTCCTCAGTTGTTTCTCGTTTCAAGTTCTCGTCAGTCAGCCAAAGCCTGTGGGCTTCACTTCTAACACTTCCGATTTGTTGCATGATTGGCCAGTCACTTCCATTTCTTCCCATTTGTACATTCTGCTTTTCTTCCTTCTTTTCTTTGAAGTCTCCTATTGCTTCAGCCATTTTTTTAAGTATCTCTTGATGCCGAAAGTATTCTTTTCTTTTGCTGTACAACATATTTTTTCAGCCCCAGTATCGCTGTACCAACAATATCTTCTGCGTTTAGTAATCCTCTATCACTTTCCCTACTTGACAGATAAAGTCAATCGGTATTACTTTTAGAATGGAGTGTTTTGTGCATTGTTAACAGCATTCTGGTTCTTCTAAGTTCTGCAACTCAATCTTTGTCGATTTCAGTTCCGTCATTGCTCGTGTATTTATGGTTTAAATGATGTTCCATCCATTTAATTTTATTTCTAGCACCTTCTCAGTTTTCCGTTTGTATTCTTTAGTGACTTTCTCTTTTCATTATTTTATTGTCTTACAGTATTCCGAGGTATTTGCATCCCTCATTCTATAGTTATCGAATGGTGTTATCTTGTGGTATATTTATTCCAGCCTCTCTTCATAGTACTGCACATTTATCTACACCAAATTACGTTCTAATGTCTTTATTGAATATTCTCATTGTTTGGATTAAAGAATCATTTACCCCCTCTCTCTCTCTCTTTCTCTCTATCTCTCTC
>NC_068982.1:120264272-120268171 GCF_001194135.2 Octopus bimaculoides
ATATATAATTTTGTTTGTAAATGTCTTGAGGTCATTCATATAAAGTAGGTGTTTAATTCTTATCTTAGTTCTGGTAAACTCATAGGAAGATCTGGATTTTCTCACTATACCTGTCAGAGGAATTAGCGCAATGATGAAGAGGAATGGAAAATTTTCCTGCTTATTTTCACGTAACCTAGCGATTCATTTGCACGTCGTTTCTACTTCCTATTCTCCAAAAAGCTGTTTATCTTATCATTGATTCTGAGCGTCCTCAGTCGTTCCAAGAACCAGCTGTGTGAAACATTGTCGTAGGCCTTTCTGTAATCTATCCACCCAACAACTAAATTCTTCCACCTTACTCGTACCTCATTTAATATTATAACTATGTATAGCAGATCAGCAGTTCCTCTTGATTTCTTCTTACATCTCTTTTGCTCTTCAGGCAGTAGGTTCCCTTTTCCAGAAAATTATACACTTCATTTGCTAAGAGATCAGTTAATAGTTTCCAGAGTAATGGTAAGCAAGCAATAGGTCTATAATAGCTGAGTACCCACTCTCTTTTCTTCGTTCTTCAGTATCAAATTAGTACTGTCCTTCCTTTTGTCATCTATGTTGTTCTATTTTCTATGCAGTCAATAAAAATGGTTGTATATAATTGTGTATATTGGGAAGCTTTTTTTAGCCAGAAACATTGGACATTGGCCCGGTAGCTTCCCAGTTCGGCATTTTTTAAATCATCTCTTTTATTTTCTTATCTGTGATTGTTATACTCTTTTCTGTCACTTCATCTTCCATTTTTCTTTAAAATTCCCGTAACCAGCCTGCTTTTCTATTAAGCTGAACTTCTTTGCTCCAGATTTCTGCCCAGAATATTCTTGCTCCTTCAGCATGTCATATCATTTCTCTGATGATATTTTCATTGTTCAGCTGTTTAAAGAATTTTCATTCGTTGTTCTTGGAGGGTCTATTTTGCTGGAACTGATTTGGTTTCTGTTGATATCTTTTTTACTACCCGACACTACTTTGATTTTTTTTTTTAAAGTCTTAACTGCTTGCAGATTTTCTGTCTTATGTTGTGTTTTCTTTACAGCTCGTTCCTGAGTCTCTCTTTCCCCTTGTCTTCTCTATGATTGCATTTATCTGTCTAATACCTCTTTTGAGCTTGATTCTCAAGCCTTTGTTCCAGCCATGGGGTTTTGTTCTTTGTTTTTCTCTCAATTTTAATCCCAAGTGTGTGCACAGCAACAGACTGCACAGTATATAAGGTCGTTTAAGTCTGTGATGATTTTGAAGTAGATTTTCGTTAACACTTCGTTCATCTTTTTCCCTACTTTATATAACTTTCCTCCTTCAATTTTACTCAGGACTGGTAGCCTCTTCTTTTCGCTATTTCCTGCTTCATTCAGTTGTAGTAGTAGGCTTCTTTCTTATTCTGTAAACTTCTTTCTTCTACAAAATCAAATTGACTTTCATTTGGATAGCTGTTTCTTTTGGGGGGAGTTATTGGTCCCTCTGCTAATCGGTATTCTTGTTCTGCGTTTTGTTCTTCGTGCTCAGCGTAGTCACATTCATACTCTTATGCTATTGAGAAGATCTTCTCCATCTCTAACAAGGATAGACACTACCTTTTCACGATTAAATCGTTTTGATCTGGAAGCCTTTGCTCCGTGTTAGGGAACATGTCTTTCTCTGTTCAAATTTATGCATTCTTTTCTGGTATCCTGTTTTGGTAGGTTCTCTTCAGTAATAGCTTTCAAATTTTTAGTTCATTTTCTGCTAATCTTTGTAGCAGTATCTGAATAACGATCAGGTCCATTCTCCTGTACAGTAGAGTACTTACTGTGCCAGAGACCTTCACTTGGGGTTCGGGTCTCCTGAACACAGTTATTATGATTTTTATTTGACAATATACTCATGAAGAAGATAGTGATGATGAAGCTGTGTTTATTATTATTATTATTATTATTATTATTATTATTATTATTATTATTATTATTATTATTATTACTACTACTACTACTACTACTACTACTACTACTACTACTACTACTACTACTATGAGTGCCTTCATACAGAACGTAAAGGAGGAAAGCTACATTTATCTAGTAAGGAAGGTGGAAGAGGACTGAATTGGAATAGAAGATAAGGTTGTGAAAGTGACCAAGTCTTTGCATACCTATTTGAGGGACAGTGATGAAAGAATGTTGCACGTAACACTGAGTGAGAAAGTAATCAGTGTTGCAATATGCCTATACACTGGGAGATTTGCAAGAAATATGGGCTAGAATGTTCCAACAAATGGTGTGAGCGCAAACCTTTGCCAGTAGCAAGAAATTCCAGTAACAATATTATTACTAATAATGTATCTGAACCTATTACACCTACTAATAATCTAGAAAACTCTACATTTTGTAACTGTCGAAATAAATCCATGTGTCCCATTAATAACTAATGCCTTAGAGAAAATATAGTATATAATTTCTCTATCACTGCTCCTCGTAAAGAACATCTCTACATTGGTGCACTCTCTCCCTCATTCACACTTCGATTGAATAATCACACATCTACGTTTAGATATAAAGAAAATGGTAATAATACATCTCTAGCTAAATTCATACATTCTCTTACAGATAAAAATATTGAATATAAAATTTGTTGATCCAGTGTATGTAATGCACTTCTGTATACATGTGGCGACAGATGGTGTGGGCTCTGTGTATTTGAGGTATTCCGCATTAATAAAATTAGTAAAACTAAATCAAAAAGGATTAATCGGCATGAGAAACTAATTATATGAGTCATCATTTTAAATATAAATCTTTCCTACATTATAAATTTAAATAACATTACACTTGATCATTATATCTACATTTATAAAATTTATAACTCTAGATTAATGCTGCGTATATATCCAATATATTTAATAAGTATATTGTTATATTCCTTAAAAAATAATAACAATAAATTAATAAACTATTAGATGCAGGCGTGACTGTGTGATAAAAGGCTTGCTTCCCAATCACATGGTTCTGGGTTCGGTCTACAATAGCTTCGAACCGACCAAAGCCTTGTGTGTGGATTTGATAGACGTAAACTGTGTGTATCTATGAGTGTGCATGTTTAAGTCAGTTTTTGCCCCACCACCACCACTTGACAACTGGTGTTGGTGTGTTTATGTCCCCGTAACATAGCGGTTCTGCAAAAGAGAACGATAGAATGAGTACCAGGCTTTAAAAAGATATGAAGTATGTCGACACATTCGGCTAAAATTTCTTCAAGACGGTACACAAGCATAGCCGCTGTCTAATGACTGAAACAAGTAAAGGATACAAGATACTATGATATATTCCCATTTGTGCTTTTAGGAGGAATATTTCGTATACATAATTACCAGTACCTAGATCTACTTTGTTTTGTTTTTTGTTGGTTTGTTTGTTTTTTGTTTACTAGTTACCAAGCTAACTATAATATAGCCTTACCTTAATTAATAATGTATTATACTATATTCATACATTTTACTACTTAGATGAATATAATAAATTTCCCTACTTTATCAGCTCTTTTTATTTCCACTTCAATGACAGATAATTGCATTAGACGATACTTCAATATTTTATAAACTGCTATATTGCTAAGGTGGTGAACTGGCGGACTCATTAGCATGTGAGACAAAATAATTAGCAGCCTTTCTTCTGGTTGCTTACATCCTGAGTTCAACTACTTATAATTTCCTTTTTAACATCTTACAAATCTCTTTCCTCATCCTAGGTGGTATCAAAATGTTCCCGGACTAGTTATGTTTAATGAAAAATAACTTATTTACCTCCTAAGTTTTTACATCATCATTTCCTTCGAAATAGTCACCTTGCGCAGCAATACACCGGTCCCAGCGTTCCTACCAATTTTGGAATCCGACC
>NC_068982.1:120268870-120273917 GCF_001194135.2 Octopus bimaculoides
TGTGTGTATGTATGTATGTACGTATGTATGTATGTATGTATGTATGTATGTATGTGTGTATGTGTTTTTGTGTCTGTGTTTGTCCCCCACAGCATCGCTTGACAACCGATGCTGGTGTGTTTACGTTCCCGTAACTTAGCGGTTCGGCAAAAGACACCGATAGAATAAGTACTAGGCGTACAAAGAATAAGTCCTGGGGTCCATTTTCCTCGACTAAAGGCGGTGCTCCAGCATGGCTACAGTCAAATGACTGAAATAAGTAAAAGAGTAGATGAGCATGCTCTTGACTGTTGTACCTTCTTCAGTAGTGGAGACGAAGGCCTTTTCCATTATAACCACTGCTGCTTCGTCCCAGAGTCGTGCCCGTAGACCAAACTCTCGTCACTGGTGATGATCTTCGACATGAAGGATAGGTCATCAGCGACAGGCTGACGGAGATCTTGACAGACTTCGATGCGATGTTCTTTCTGCTCAGTGGTCAGCAGGCGGATGACAAACTTGGCAGGGACACGCCGCATGTTCAATTCAGATATTAGGATTACCTACACTGACCCATACTACAGACCAACAACATCAGCAATGTCGTTGATTGTCCTCCGACGATCCTCATTCACAAGCTGATGAATTTTCTCTGCATTTCCGTGAAGGACGCTTGTGACAGGTCTTCCGGATCACTCTTCGTCTTCCAGGGACGTTCTTCCGCTTTCGAAATGCCCGTGCCATTCGAAACATAGCGTTTGACCTATTGCCTTGTTTCCGTAAGCTTCCTGAAATATACTCAATGTTTCTGTCGCAGACGTCCGAAGTTTAACGCAAAATTTCACATTGGGTCTTTGTTCCAACATCCTGTCCATGATAAAATCGTAGACTACGGCATAAATGTGATCACAAAAACCTAAATACATAAATATATATATATATATGTGTGTGTGTCTGTGTGTGTATGAATATATGTATATGTTTTGCTGAAGGGAGGTATTAACATCGGTGATGTCAAAATATATTTATTAATAGCATAATTGTAGCATTGGTTGTAACTTTTATCTCATAATCCTGTGTGTGTGTGTGTGTGTGTGTGTGTGTGTGTGTGTGTGTGTGTGTGTGTGTGTGTGTGTGTGTGTGTGTGTCTGTGTGTGTATTTGTAAGTGTTTGTGTACTTTTGTAAAAGCCCTATATGAATAGCGTTATATTATCTTCTTCCACCTCTGCTTAATGTTATATTCCGTTAGGCATCCTCAGACAGTTTGCTCCGAAGAAGCGGTAAAATTTATCTAATTCGTGAACTGTCTAGTTGTCTTGAAATATCAACTGAATAATAAATTTCGCTCAACACGAAAGTTTGCAGAACAATATGAAACACAATTAAAATTAATAGATTGAGTATATACATGGGCGTATTTCTGCTTCTGTTATATTTATATAACGGTATTAATATACTTCAGAATTGATTATTATATTTAGAAATACAGTTAATGATTAATTTTCTACAATGTTTTATCTTTCATTGTGTTCTTTTCAATGCTTTCATTAGAATATACGAGACTACTACGTTTACCTCTCCGGGAAATTTTGACTCGAGATAATGAAAGTGCTGAAAAAATTCCGCTGCACTCTTATCAGAACTTAGACGGAATGTGGTGTGGAATAATTACTAAAATATATTAGATAAAGCTACCTATTTGATTCCACCATTTTGGCGCCACCATTTCGGTGCAAAATTATTTGACATAGGTTACTTTTACGGAAAGAATATTAAGGTTTTATTCTACATAACTAACTTTTCCAAATTACTACTATCAAACAACTAAAACTACTTAACTGCAGTTAACTTTAAATTTAAGATTCATTTATGTACTCGATGGTTGATGAAATATTAACGAATCGCAAGAAGATATCTACACATAATGGATTTCTGTAAATATTCAAGAAGGTACACAACACTGTCTTGAGCTGTTAGCAAAGAATATCGATGAAGAGTAAAATTATAAATTACGGATATTGTTCCCGGAAAGCATTGTTCATAATTGTCAAATGAAGATCGGAGTAACGCTATATTTTCGATATATATCCCAAAATAAATTACTTATCTGAGAAGTAATGCTTATAACAGAGATTTTCTTAACGAGCTAGTTTACTAATTACTTGTCACCAAATGAGAAAAAAATTCATTGAATTTACCTAAAAGAGAAACATTTCAACAATCTCTATAATCCCTGTTAGACACATTTAATCACCAAACAATAATCCTTTCTATTGGAAGCACAAGACCCCAAATTTGGAGGAAGAGATTAAGTCGATTACATCGATCCCAGTGCGTAACTGATGCTTATTTAATCGACCCCGAAAGGATGAAAGGCAAAGTTGACCTCAGCGGAATTTGAACTCAGAACGTATAAACACCAAACAATAATATCAAAACACAAGAAAGCCTTCACATGATCGATTGGCTTTCTAAATATAGTAATTAACCCCCCCCCCCCATAATCCCCATCTGTCTTTCAAAAGGTAAGATCGTGTTAGTATTTAATATAAACCTGGATAGTCAAACAGACGGGATAATCGTAGCCGGAATGCTTTTGACTATAAGTTTGTTCGATCAGCGTTCACCAGGAGCAAAACAATAACGATAATATTGGTGATAAATATGTCGAGAAATATAATCGAACCAAGGAAGAAGCTTCTGTCAGGTAGCTCCATATGCTAGAATTAGCAACCAAATCTTTTATAAAAACTCAAATGACTTCACACCGTTTTAAAAATAGGGAAAAACACATTGGATAATATATCTTTTAATACCCTCTCTGAATAAATTATGGTGTTATCATAGCTCGAACGCCTTTGATCACAGATCTACTTGATGAAAGTTGGCCTGATGCAAAGCATAAACTAGGACTAGGACATCACATAATGTAGTACTAGATACAATAAGTTTGAACGCACGACGATGGCCACAGCTGGAGCACTTTTGACCAGTGCTGTTGAATGAGAGTAGACCTACAGATACACAAGGAAAGACACACTAGATAAGATAATTCTAGATATATTATATCTATCAACAAGACGGGATGGTTACGACAATTAGAAAACTAACATTTTATAGCTGTTGTTTAGTCCCAGATTAGATCTGAGTGAGCAAACCTAAGACTGAAGATGTTCCAGCAATAATTCCGCAAGCCTTCACTGGGAGATTTGCGAATCTAAGAATGCATTACCGAATGTGTTCTTTCTTTATTAAAGACGATAAGGTGTGATGTAAGGAATTTTGTTTGCGATTTGAAGCAGATGGAGTGACGGCGTAGAGGTTAGCTTGCATTTTTCATAGCACTAAGCGTTTCTCGCAAACATGAAGAGAACCACAATTGTGATGTGACGTGTGAAAAACCGACAAGATACTGCCTCATTTCAATATTGTCTTCTTCGTTTATTACTGCTGTTTGTTAGTAGTATTGTTGCTTGAATTTTCTTCGGAATAATCTATATGGAAAATGGTAGCCAGTGTGAATATATTGTGACATATAGTGATTTGTTACTCGATAAGGAAAATTTTGTGTCGACAGGTCTATGACAGAAGATGGCGTAAAGAAGCATTGATAAATACCGTAGTGAAACTTTTTCTAATGTGAACAGGCAAGCAATTGAATGTCAATATTAGGTCAGTTTACAACTAATGCATCATCCTGCAAATTTCATATGATATAAAAACGTCGAAACTGACAAAAAATACAGACAAGCTAAGAACAGCTAAATATAGTCATGAACGCATTATACTTAGAGTAATGTGGAGAAATCATGAATCAACAAAATGAATCTAAGAAAAAGTGAAAATTGATAACATTGTCAAACTTACACAATGGTAAAAATGGAATTGTGCATGACCGGTGCTGATGATGGGTGACAATAGGCATCCGACAAGGTTAAACAGACTAGATCCGAAGACCACAATAGAAATAGTGGAAGACGGTAACGTACAAGGTGGGTGGTGAATTTAAAAAGGAAACACAATTTAGAAGAAATGAAGATCAAGAAATCAAAAATGAAAAGGAGAAATACCGAGAAGGCCTTTTCACAGCAGTGGGAAAACGATGGCTGCTTTGATTGGTTGACATATTAGATAAATAAAAGTAAATTCGCTGAAGGTTATGATAATCCATGGGTAAATGTGAATAAAAAATGAACTTCAGTGATAATGCGTATTGAATCTGCAGTGCGGGTATATCACTGAGAGAGATGCATCATAGAGGATGCATGAACGAAACAAGTATAGATAGATAGACAGATAGATAGATAGATACATAGATACATAGATAGATACATAGACAGACAGGCAGACCGGCAGGCAAATAGACAGACAGACTTCCACACAGGTAAGCAGGCATACAAACATACAGACAGACCGACATACATACAGACACACAGACAGACAGACAGACAGACACACACACACACAGACAGACAGACATACAGGCAGACAGACAGACAGACACACAGACGCACAGACACAGACAGACAGACAAACAGACAGACAGACACACAGACAGACAGACAGATAGATAGATAGATAGATAGATAGATAGATAGATAGATAGATAGATAGATAGATAGATAGATAGATAGATAGGCAGATGAAACGGCCAAATGAGAAACAGGTGGGCCAGCTGTTAATGGTTACAAATATAATGTGTGTACTAATTACTGTCAGCTATTACGAGTAATATTTGTACGTAATATCTAAAAAGTGCCCTATCGTTGATTGCTACAATGCATTTCGGAAATTATTTTAATGACTAAGAGAAAGTATTAAACTGGAGGTATAATATAGGATTACAGGATCTTACTTCCCCTTGTATATGAGTATGTATTCTTCTATTATTTTATTCGTTTCAGCCATGCGGCTGCGGTCATGTCATCCTATATATATATATATATATATATATATATACACACACACACACATATATATATATATATATATACATATACCTATATAAATATACATATATATATACATATACATATATATATACATATACATATATATATGTGTGTG
>NC_068982.1:120274135-120276755 GCF_001194135.2 Octopus bimaculoides
TTCAGTCCCACTGCGTGGCATCTTGGGCAAGTGCCTTCTACTATAGCCTCGGGCCGACCAATGCCTTGTGAGTGGATTTGGTAGACGGAAACTGAAAGAAGCCCGTCGTATATGTGTATATATATGTGTATGTGTGTGTTTGTATGTCTGTGTTTGTCCCCCCAACATCGCTTGACAACCGATGCTGGTGTGTTTATGTCCCCGTAACTTAGTGGTTCGGCAAAAGAGACCGATAGAATAAGTACTAGGCTTCCAAAGAATAAGTCCTGGGGTCGATTTCTTCGACTAAAGGCGGTGCTCCAGCATGGCCGCAGTCAAAAGACTGAAACAAGTAAAAGTGTAAAAGTGTAAAAGTGACATATACATACAAAAAACAACAACTTTCAAGCACATTTACCCTATGTACAACAGTATCGGTAAATAAATTCAATAAGTAAACTCCTAAATATGTAACTAAACAGTGACTAAACCTTTAAGTCATACATTTTATTCCCATCAAAAGGATGTTATAATACTATTCCACATACATAAAAACAGCCAATTCAACCATCCCACATAGCTCCATATCATATAAATATGTGCGTGCGTGCGTGCGTGCGTGCGTGCGTGCGTGCTTGCGTGCGTGCGTGTGTGCGTGTGTGTGTGTGTGTGTGTGTGTGTGTGTGTACACACACACACACACATATAGGCAGAAATATATACGTCTCTAAAATGGCAAAAGGCACTATTCAGCACCAGTATTACTAGAAATTAGTCAAAACAACTCAATAGCCACAGAAATAACTATCTTAATGACTGCCAAGGGAGGCAAGCTTCCTCTAGCAGTAGACATAGCCAGATCAACGATGATTCCCCATTTTAATGCTTGCTCATTTTAATGCTCATTAGAGACTCTCACCGCGCCTGGGGTTAAACTCCTCTCGCTTTGTAAGCTTATAAGATTTCCGTTGAAATTACACGCTGATTTCATAAACGGCGAAAGTGAAAATTATAAATGATAATATGGGTGGCTAATTCCCTTGTCAGTCATTATGATAGGGCTTTCCGTACCCATTGAGTTGTTTTAACTCTTATAGCAATTCTGGCGTTGCTTAATGCTATAAGTCATTTTTGTGACGTATATCTTTCTACCTTTAGCTTGTAAGATTGCCACCCATATTATTTACTATGTATGTGTGTGGGTGTGTGTGTGTATGCGTGCGTGTGTGCGCGCGCACGTGCGTGTGTGTACAATTCGCAGTATAATATATAATAACAATTGTTTGTGAATAAGATGACGTAGCTGAACAATTTATTCCCTTAAAATTTGGTTAGTTTTTTGTTCCAATCAGAGTCCAATCTTGCACATAAATCACTGATTCTCCTGACACTACTTCAGTATTTACTGATACTATCATAGTGCAACCAAAACATATCCAGAATTATCTCACATACTAGCCGACATAATTCAAATATTAACCAATAACTAATATTGCTTTTCATTCCACGCATGGTTCTTCCTGGTGAGGTTTTTAATGCTTATTGTACTAGATGTGTGTGTGTTTTTAATGCCTATTATACACGGAGTGCACGTGCGTGCGTGTGTGTGGGGGGGTGTATGAATGTGTGCACAGAGAAAGAGAGAGTGTGGAAGAAAAGAGAGGGGTAGTAAAACACAATTTAAGCAAGTTATCATTGGTTGAAGCGGCCAGGTAAAATTTTGCTGACGTTACTAACTGACTTTACCTCAATGTAAGGATGGGAACACACTACTTTCATCCGCTGTTGGCGAATAGAGGCCACTCTTCATTTATTTAATAGCATTTATTTGTTGGTAATATGACTGCAGAGCGTTTTCCTGATAACAGTTCTCCGAAAGAACCAGTCTTCGGCGTGCGTAAGGAAAGAGAAATACTATTTCAGATCACATGTTCGACTATGTTGCTAGATGTTTTAATATATGTAATTTCTTAGTGAAACATAATTTCCAGTCTTTTATTATCTTTTTGATTGGGATAGCTGTGTTGACAATATTCCTTTTTATAAAAACATGTGCAGTTCTGCAGTCGTCGCTTTCAGTACGAACTGGGAGGGAAAAATTGGTTTCTCTCCAAGTTCAATATATTGCTTACATGATTTGATTTTAATGTTTACAATGAGTTCCGTGTAGTTTCTCTCGATAGCATTTTGGCTGTTATGGTCACCTCACGTGTCACCAACTTAGAGTGAGGTAATGATTGAAATTTCTGCTTGAAATAAATATAATATAAATGCACGCACACACATATAGAAATGTGTGTATGCATATATACATATGAGTGTGTGTGTACATATATGTGTGCTTGTGAACGTACATATATGTGTGTGTGTGCGTAAGTGTGTGTGAGTGTGTTTTTATGTTCAGTTGTTATAATAAAGACAATTTTACATTAATCTGATGGGTAACTCTATAACTTTGGAGAGAACCAATTTATTAATCTTATACAAGATTGTTGTTGACAGTGACTCCGACGATGGCTTTGCAGGCCGGAATATCGAAGTCACTGACAACAACGTTCTTGTATAAGAATAATAAATATATGTGTGTGTGTGTGTGTGTGTGTGTGTGTGTGTGTGTGTGTGTGTGTGTGTGTGTGTGTGT
>NC_068982.1:120277627-120279867 GCF_001194135.2 Octopus bimaculoides
TAAATAGGGACCTTTAATTTTCAAAATTTCTGATCTAAGCGTCTTAGTGCTTTCAGCGGTGTAGAATTTACAAAGTAATTATTCTTTTTCATTCCAGGTACCATTATATTAAACATTTGCGAAGAGTAACCATGCCATGCACAAAAAGTTCAGCAGAACTGTCAGATTATCAAAGAGGTCGTATTGTTGGGCAATCTGAGGCTGGTCTTAGCCAGCGAAAAATTGCCAAAAATCTTCAAATTTCTCTTGCTACTGTTAATAGAATTATAGTGCAATTCAAAAGCCAAGGAAAAGAATAAAACAAATTCTCGTCTCGGCCGACCTGGGCCCTGGGAAAGGAAGCTTCGTTGTTTGAAGAGAATTGTGGAAAACGAACCCAGTTCGAAGGCTTCTGACATTGCAAAACAGCTAGTCCAAGAACGTGTGTTACATATCTGCATAAGCTTGGGTATTATGGACGAGCAACTGGAAGAAAACCTCTCCTTCGAGCAATTAATCTCATGAAAATAAAGAAATGGGCTAAGAAGATGTCTGAAAAATCCATTTCATTTTGGGATAGAGTGATTTTCTCGGATGAATCTAGATTTGCATTATTTTCAGAGAGTAGACGTGTTTGGGTCTGGAGAACATTTACGGACAACTGTTTCAAAACTTAGAAATAAGTTATAAATTCACATTTATGCCTAAACGATCATACATTCTCATTTACAATTATTAGTATTCCTGATCATGGCTGTTATGAAATGTCTAAGTGGTAATTTCGTAAAACTGGAATTTTCAAAAAAAGATAGCGGCCAACAAACACGTTCTTTATATAATAAATACACTTAGTAAGGAAAAGTGAAAAATTATGCAAGATTTTTCTGAATTTCCCCTTGTAATTCTTTGCCATTCTAAGTGACACAGTTATATTCCAGGAATTGGGCTTTGTTGGTAAGAAACTAGTTGCTTTTTTATAGAAATAATTCAAATAATTTAACAAGAAATATCACATCCATTAATCCACTTTTGCCCACTTCTGTGTATCATACCCTACAGTTGATTACCATATCTAGAACATTCTTAAAATGTAAAAGATGAGTGGTTGCGCAAAGACGACGAAAATAGCAAACTAATATTTTTCATTAAATTTTTTTCTCGTGTTTTCTTTATAACCTTTCTTTTGAGCGAGCTTACAGATAAAATAAAACCTGAAATTGTTATCAGCAAGGGAACAAAGAAGTATACTAAAAGTCTATAAAATCACCTCTGAAATCTTGATTTTCAGGAAAAGAGACAGACCATTTTACTCGTATTAGGTAAATGTACTTTTAAGCGGAAATTTTAAAAAATGCAAGATTATTTCTAACATTTGCCGTGTACTTCTTGACTGTTTCGTCTATATTCCAACTATAGAGGTTTGCCTTTTCAATAACGGACTAATTCATTCATATATGTCAAAGAACTGAAATAGCAGTGCATACTGCGGATGATTCATACAGATATACATATATATATATATATATATATATATATATATATATATATATATATATATATACAGACAGACAGACAGATATATAGATATAGATATATACATTCGCAAATGCATATGTGCATAGATTACATACATATACTAATATATGCAAGTATATGTATATGTGTAAATTCATACTTGGGAGACTAACAAACAAAAGGTAATTATTTTACCAAACATAACTGTTTTGCTTCAGTGCATTCAATAGATCTAATTGCAACTTAAAATAAATACTCCTTAACAGTAGAATGCAATAAATTTAGCATTCATGATTTCCGTCTTTAATATCTACATTTAAATTTATCCTCCTGAGTCACTTAACTTAGATTTAAATTTCCGCACCATTTTGCAGGTGTTATGGTAATGGGTGCCAAGAAAATGTCTACCATTGTTTCCATGGTAATTTTCGCAAGCTGGTTTCTCTGCAACAAGTTTATTGATGGTAAGTTAGCATGAAAATAGTGATAGTCCACTAAATGTGATGTTTATATGTATGTAATATTATAGAGACTGTCTTAATGTACGTACTGTCTTTATGTGCATGTGTGTATATGTTTTTACATCAAATCACAGCAAACTACTTTTATCGAAGATTGCATAGTTTGTTCAGTGTTTTTTCCCTAATGATTAATTTAATAGCATACATAGCTCAATGACAATACTGTCAATATATATATATATAAATAAATATATATATATATATATATATATATATATATATATA
>NC_068982.1:120280696-120283078 GCF_001194135.2 Octopus bimaculoides
TTTATTTTATTATAAATACAAAACAACACCACAAGCACCTCCTGAGATTCGTTTTCCATACAGTTTGTGCGATTCTTTGTTTACTCATCTACGGTACACTATGTATTTTCTTTTAATATATTTTAATTAATGTGTCATAAATGCAGTACTGTACTGTATTTTTATTTATTAATTTATTAATTTTTAGGCTTGAAAATGCTTATTTTACCACAGAAATGATAAAAAGCTGAAAAAGCATAAATATCCATCGGCCGCAGAAACCTGCGATATACCGAGGAATCCACGATATAAATTTACATATATTAGCCAGAAAAATCTGCGATGTGCTGAGAGTGCGATAGGCGAACCGCGATATAGCAAGTGATTAATGTACATATGAAAGGAACGAAATATATCTCACTTTGTACGACTTTTAGAATATATTCTGTGTTTAGTGCCAAAAGTCTTACTGATGTCAGATATACTGTGCTCCATACCAAATCAATTTTGACAATTAAATTGAAAAGAAACACTTAAAAGGGGCTGGAATTTTACATACAAATAAATTTGACTGTCACATATCGACTATGGTGAGTTGGAAAATGTCATTCAATTAGCTTTATCTTAACAGTTAGAAGAGAAAAACTTCTAAATCTAAAATCAGAAAGTAAGTGGAATAACTTTAATAAGATTTGCTCGTCAAAGTTTATGGAAACATTAGACAATGAAGATCAAAATTAATCTGAAAAGCTACCCAGAGAAAGCATGTATATGTTTTCTCTTATTGAAACTCTCTGAAGTTAAATAAAACAATGACAAAAATAAAAGAAATCACTACATATGAAATACAAAGAGCATAGAGTGACAGTAATCATCAGTAATAATTTGATCATCAGTCTACGCACTAAATCACTCATAATGTTGATAATCTGCACACTGAACAAACATAGAGTAGATGTCGCACAATTTGAACAATGGTAGTGTCTTTAGGTTCTTCGCGGCTCGTTTTCAAGTCAAAATGTCTGCAATCTCGGGTTAGAATTGATTATATCACATAAACCTTTATATTCATTCAACGTTTAGTCCTTATCTATGAAATCATTGTCAGTTGTGGACGTTTATAAGCTTTACGCTACTGTTTTTGTCTCTCTATATTCATGGATTGCGCTGCTACTCTTAATTTTCTTGCAAACTGATGAGATGCAATGACATATTTGATGTGTTTCCTGAAGATGAAACTCAAACATATTGAGTAACCACACTCCTGAGCATTGTGCTGTGCACTGGGTTAAAGCGTTTGTCCAGTCACTTACTCATGTTTACCTATATCTTCACTACCTTGCCACACCACCTTTATTTACCGCATAGATGGCAGCAATACACTGTTTCTAAGCATAGCTAATTATTCCAACGCTACAGCTATATCCCAAATTTCTGGTTCCAAAATAATAGGCTTGAAGTAGTAACTGTCAAATCCACTTCTTTCTTACAAGCAACACCAGAGAACACCAGACACAGTAACAACAATAGCCATCTCCCTTTGTTATTGGCAGCGCCAGAAAATATCGAATATCACCACCACCCCATCACATTCAACAGCGTAAACATATCTCATTAACAGAAGATAAAAGCACTAAATATTCTTATTACATACCACTCCTTCCTCTAAAGTATCCATAGCACGTATATGTGGCATTGTTAATAAATCGAAAAGATGCGCTTACTTACAGCACTCATTTGTACCAGATTTGGGCGACAGAAGGATACAATAACGGTGTACAAACTACACGTTCAGGGGTTCTCAACCTTTCTTGTTTTATCTACGGACCCCTTTGATTACTATCTTATTCTAGTGAACCCCTTTGAATACTATCTTATTCTAGTGGACCCCTATATCCATTCGATGTTTAAAGATTTGTCTAATAGAAACTTCTTTCAAAACTCCTGTTTTTGTTTTTCACACTCGTGAAGGTTCAACTATGTAAAATGTTATAAAAAGAAACTTAGCTATTTCTTGCAATACATACATCTAAAGCAAAACTTTTCAGAGGCCCTTAAAATACTATTCGGGATCTCCAATTTACTGTTTAGTTATGTGGACCCCATAAGATCTTATATGGACCCCCCAGGAGCCATATGGACATCAGTTGAGAGCTACTGCGTCAGATCTTTCAAGGATTATGCGAGCCTTGTTTAGGCCTCCAATGTTTCCGCCAGAAGTCACAATAAATTTCAAAACTAAATGTATTTACAATGTCGGAAAAAGTACCTTGCAATACTTATTTCAGATCTGAATTTAAATTTCGTGGAGATCAGCTTTACTTTTCATTCTTCTGGGGCTCGTAAACTAAAATGTCAGTCTAGCGTTCTAACATAAATATGTATATGTATATATATATATAT
>NC_068982.1:120283155-120289203 GCF_001194135.2 Octopus bimaculoides
TGTGTGTGTGTGTGTGTGTGTTTGTGCGTCTGTGTTTGTTCCCCCCAACATCGCTTGACAACCGATGCTGGTGTGTTTACGTCCCCATAACTTAGCGTTTCGGCAAAAGAGACTGATAGAAAAGTACTAGGCCTACAAAGAATAAGTCCTGGGGTCGATTTGCTCGACTAAAGGTGGTGCTCCAGCATGGCCACAGTCAAATGACTGAAACACGTTAAACAGTTAAACAGTATAAACCTTGTGCTTCTGTTAAAAAAAACAAAATATGACCTCTCATACTGGGCTCGTTTTCCTGATACTTGGTATCAATGTTCCTACTAGGCCTCTACTTGACTCATTTTCAATATCTGCTCTCATAAGTCAGTCATTCTACAAATCTATCATTTATTTGACTTATTCTCGAGGTTTCTTCGTACACTTGATTTATGTTTAAATATCTTGACTTATTCTCGATATCTACCCTGAGACTGCATTCATTCTCTCAATCTTTCCTCTACATTCATTATATCAATATCAGCCATCGTACCCGATTCGGCATCAGTAACTGTTTTCTATTTCATTTATTCTTAATATGATTTTGCTACTGCATTTGCAGTTGTTACTGGAGTTGCTGCTGTTGCTGTATTTGTTGTTGTTGCTGCTGCTGCTGCTGCTGCTGCTGCTGCTGCTGCTGCTACTGCTGTTGTTGTTGTTTAGCTCAGGTCACTTTTGTCCACCGTTCCAACCAAAGTCCTTTTAGAGATTGAGCTATATATATATTGCCTAGTGTGTTCTTCCAATTTCGAGACGAGTGCAGTTTGAAGAAAACTGTACTCATATTCCTAGCAGACTCAGTGAAGCACTTAAATATTCATCTGATGTGTTTACTCAATTATTGAGCATCTTTGGTACATTTTGAACTAATCTGAAGAACTTTACAAAGTGATCAATCAATGAACAGTATTTTCAGTTGCTAAAGACGCATCGGTTCTAGAATATTTTAAGTGTTTCGTTGTTTCAAATGAGCAGAGCCTCTAGGGTGACTGTTCTTTTCTGTTTTTTCACATGTAGCAACAGGTAGTCTCTACGTGGTTACTTTACCTGCTCAATCTCCCACAAATTGCAACATACTGTCCAAGGGAAGAATGTATTGGCTTAAATAGCCTGTTATACTATCTCATTTGAAGTTTACATGATCACAGCTGGAATTTCTATATGCATAAGTTTGCTTAAACAGAGCTAACCAGAGGTTAAATAACCACAACAAGTAAAATATTAATATGAAAGTATTTGCTCGTAATATCCTCTAATTAATTCTATTCACATGCCAAATATAAACTATATTGACATGATCTTGAAGCCGTCTTATTTCACTTGGATTGCTAACGGACAAGAGAGAGACATCAGCAATATACAACTATATTTCTTGATCTTGAGAGAAGAAGAAATAATGTTCTAGGATTGACTCTTTGTTTAAAAGAGAGGAAGCATGTTTTTTGCCAATGCGTGTGTAGGGCCTAATACATTGATTGAAAAAATTACTTTTCCCTTAGATGAAAAAAGTCAGTCTCAAAACATCTGACTCCGTTTTTCCACGTCATACAAACTTATACAAAAACAGGAATTTCACTTTATAGTTTTACCGATGCAGACAACTAGCACCGGTTTCGTTTGCCATGTTTGTTACATTTTTTTGCTCGCTAAAACTCTGCCATTTAGGTATTTCTTGCCTTCGACAATCATACCAAATTAAGGATAACTAATCTTGCACAGTATTATAACCATTACCAATTCGTCTATGGGAATTGTTGTTGTTGAGCCCAGGTCAGCCCTAATTGAGCTTAATCAAAACACGCACGCACACACACACACACACACACACACACACACACACATACATATATATATATATATATATATATATATGGGAGAATTTACGAAAAAAAACAACAGACGAAAACAGGTGGTGTAAACAACAAATGGATGTATTAGTTTAACGCTCGGGAATAGAGAAAGTCTTTGACGTTTCGAGCCTACGCTCTTCAACTGAAAGGAACACAGAAAGAAATAAGGAGAGAAACAAGGAGAAAAAAAATATAAATGTAGTGGTCAGCGCACACATATTGTAGAGTCAGGTGTAGAGCTACTATATAGGGTGACCAAAAAAACGGAAACTTTTGAAATACCCAAAAACTAGGAAAAATCCAAATCCAGCAAAGAGATTTAATTGACAGAAAGCAAGCAATTTGCTTTTAATAATACTGGTCAGCAAAATTCGACTTTTTGCTGTCCCATAAACTAAATAAAGTGAACTTTATAGTACTGTTAACACAGATTTCGAATCTGTCTTCAGAATTTTTCTATCATGCATGGTTTTTATGTGACAGAGTAATTAAATTATACAATAAATATACTATATTAATTCAGAAATAAGGCTGACATATTTAGTCAACAGAATTAATGAAACATTCTGTCCCACAAACCAAAGTAGGTGAACTTAATAGCATTTTATCTGCAGAATTTAACTGTGTTTTTAGATTTTTTCTATAAGTCATAGTTTTTTCTGTGACGGCATATGTAAATTGCTAAGTAATTGTATTTCATTAATTCAAAAATCAGGCTATTAGGAGGAAACTTACCTTTAAAACGCAGAGGCATATGATTTTCGACTGTGTTTAGCTTCCTAAACGTCCCTTTTTAGTGACCAACAGTAATCATCCAACATAGAAGAGCTCCGCTTTCCTTGGTGCCGGGTTTTCATGTTCAGAATGTCCTGGTGAAATCTCTCACCGTATTCGTCAGTGACAGGCCCAAGATTTGCAGAAAAACGTCCAAGTGAGAGTTCAAGAAGTGAACTTTTAGGCTCATATCGCATTCCAAGGCCTTGTACGATGTCAGTAGCTCTTTCACAATGTCAGACTATTTCTCTGCTCTGTGATTCCTCCAAAACTCTCTGCAAGCTTTCTTATATGACAACCACGCAGCTTTTTCAATATCATTGAGCTCTTCATCAAACTTTTGGTCCCTCATCAGCTGCCTAATCTGTGGCCCAACAAAAATACCTTCTTTGGTTTTTGCGTCACTTACTCTTGGAAATTTTGTTTTCAAATACGTGAATACCTTGCCAGTTCTATCCATACTTTTGGCGAAATTCTTCGTCAACCCTAGCTTAATACGCAAAGGAGGTAGATAAATTTTCTCAGAATCAACAAGGGGAGGAGTGATGACATTCTTCTGTTCAGGAGTCAGAGATCGTTCCGGCAACACATTCTTTTCATAATGATTTTTCTTATCCCGACTTTCCCACTCGTAAAGAAATCAGCAAAACTTGGTGTAACCCAGCTGCATTCCAAGTAAAAGTGCAACAACCTTTAAGGTCGCCACAAATATTCCACTTATCTTCCTCATATTTAAATTTTTGCAGCAGAAGCTTCATACTCTCATATGTTTCCTTCATGTTATCTACATGGGCCAAAGGAACAGAAGGAAACTTATTTCCATTGTGGAGTAAGACTGCTTACAAGTTTATTTTTGAGGATTCAATAAACAAACGTCACTCATTCGTGCTATATTTGTAGTTAAGTTCCTCCATAACAGAATACACATCATTACAAAGCATCACACTGCCAAGCACAATAAAAACTAAATTTGGTCTTTTTCTGGAGAAGATTCCAGCCCTTTATCCCGGAACCAAAAAGTTTAGCTTACTTTTTCGACAAGTTTAAATCCCGCACAAGATCATTCAGATCTCTCTGACTCAACTAATGCGGTTCACTTGAAGAACAGTTAGGCTCAAAGTCCATGTCTTCTGTTTCTTTCTCCACATCGTCACCACTTGACTCGTCACTAAGTGTCATTTGTTTTGGAGGTTCAGGTACAAGTAAGTGTTGACTGTGAAGGACTGGTCTCATAGCAGATTGGAAATTAAGATATTCGTCATGCAGAAGTAGCAATCTGAAGTGTGATTTTCTATGCTCTCTCCAAATCATAATGATGCCAAAAGGCATATGGCGTGAACCTTTGGCCCATGCAGTGAGAAGCTTGACACAGGTTACACAACACGCATGAGGGACCCAGCTTTTATACAGTTCACCCACTTTGCAGTCAAAATAATGCCCATAGCACTTTTTAATCAATGGCGTGAAATGTCATCTTTGTGACTTGAATGGTAAGTCACCGCAGATATAGCAAAAGTTGTTTGCAATATTTATAGTTTCTTGGCATTATGAAGGTGAATGGAATATGTGAAGTTAGTACACAACCGCACGCCTACACTTCAAGCACAGTACTGACAAAGCATCGGTGACTCATCGACACAATGTTGCCAAGCTTCGGTGACTCTTTGACTCAGATAGCTAGATATATGATTTTATTCGGTTAATTCTATTCATAAACATTTAAATTATGAGTGTTTCTTAAACCGTTAGCTTCATACTGCAACGGCTTTACTGAAATTTAGCCCACGTAACAGGAACTAAGATGGACATCGTGAAACAGAGGAACTGTGGGTTGTACAGACAATTTGACATCATTTTTTGATTCTGAATGCAAAAACATATAAGATACAGGTATTCTTTCCTTGGGACAAATTCTTTGTTGACCAGCTTAATCAATAATCTAAAGTATTAATGACTGAAAATTACGTCCTGTAGATGGCGTCCTCTTCTACAAATGCACTCTGCCACTCTGCCGTTGAGTTTCCTCATTGCTTCGTGCAACATTTCAGTTGGTATACCACGAATTTCGTCTTGAATTCTTTGTTTCAGTTCATCCAGTGTCCTTAGCTGAACCGTGTAGACCCGACTCTTAAGGTAGGCCCATAGGAAAAACTTACAAACGGACAAGTCCTGTTATCTTGGAAGCCACTGAATGTCACCGAATCTTGAGATAACACGGTTACTGAACAAACCTTGTACAGCTGCCATTGATTGCCTTGCAGCGTACCAAGTCGCACCATCGTTATGTTGCGGAAAATTGTTCAATGCAGATGCAACAAAATATTGAAGCATCTCAACATATTGATCCAAAGTGATAGTAGTTGTGGCCCCCTCGTCATTTTCAAACAAATAAGGTCTGATGACCCCGTGTGACGAAACTGCACACCATACCGTCAACTTGCCGCTGTGTAAAGAGCGTTCATGAAGTTGTTTAGGGTTGCTACCTGACCAGTAACAATAGTTCTGTTTGTTTACTTAACATGTGAGATGAAAATGAGCCCCATCTGACATCCACTGCGTGTCCAGAAATTCATTGTTTTCGTTTATGTTTCCCATAATTTTTTGACAGAACTCTAGTTGCCATTGGTGACCATTCTCCTTCAGTTCTTGCACGATCTGCAGCTTATACAGATGAAATTTGAAGGCAAAATGGAGAATTCAGCAAATACTCTCTCGAGACAACCTTACTGCAGCTGTTTGCTTACAAGCTGAACAACTTGGGCTCTGTAAGACCGAAACGTGTAGAGCTTCGATTTTCTGTGGAGTACGAACACTTCTTGGTCGTCCTGTCGGTTTCATTTTCTGAACCAACCCAGTCTCCTCAAAGATTTCAATCCACGTTTTTATCGCGTCTTTCGAGGGCACTTAACCATGACGACCTAAATTGAGATGACGTTGGAACTCACGCTGTGCACCTTCCAAATTATCGTTGTTTTTGTAATGCATTTTTATGGCAAAAACACGCTGTTGACCGTTCCACTGATCCATGATTACTAAACTGCAAGGTTGTTTCTGCATGATGCTTACTGTACCGCAGTGCTGCCAAATGTACAGTACTAAATAGTTGCCACTAGGTATTTCAAATGTTACCGTTTTATTCGTTTAATATCTTTACTTGTTTCAGTCACATGACTGTGGCCATGCTGGTGCACTGCCTTATAGATTTTAGTCGAAAAAATCGACCCCAGGACTTATTCTTTGTAAGCCTAGTACTTATTTTATCGATATCTTTTGCCGAATCGCTAAGTTACGCGACATAAACACACCAGCATTGGTTGTCAAGCGATAGTTGATGGACGAACATACACACACAAATATACATATTTATATATATATATATATATATATATAT
>NC_068982.1:120289541-120295802 GCF_001194135.2 Octopus bimaculoides
CTCTCTCTCTCTCTCTCTCTCTCTCATTTTTTGTTCATTTTCTCGTGTTCCTTTCTGTTGAAGAGCGTTGGCTCGAAACGAAAAAGACTTTCTCACCTTCCCGAGCGTTAAACTAATACACCTGTTTGTTGTTTAAGGACTGTCTTCGTCTTTTGTTTTATTGAAAATTCTAACTATATATATACTTACCTACATACATATATGTGTGTTGTATATACGCATGTGTGGCTTTTATAAATATGTGTGCGAGTGTGTGAACTTGCCAATATATATGTATATATATTCTGTGTCTTTATTTTAAGCTAATATGGTAACCAACAAAGTCACACCTTTACCAACAACACTTTCTCACATCCAACCTTCATTAGTGTGCAATGCTGGATACTTCGCCTGTAAAGACCAGCTAAAGTGTTTACACCAGAGGAAACAATGTGACGGTGTTAGTCATTGTAAAGATGGCTCTGATGAGGAAGATTGTGGTAAGTTTTACTAAATGCATTCAAAAACAAAATACGCTCAAATTTCGAAATGGTTCATTCAAATAACATCAATAAGTTATGTAAATTCCAACGCTGTCATTATCAACATCCTCTTCATCATTATCATTATCATGGTAATCATTAACACCATCATCATCTTCATCATCTTATCATCATCATCATCATCATCATCATCATCATCCCCACCACCATCATCATCATCTTCATTATCATGAACAGCATCATTATCGCCAACGCTGCTAAAATAGCCAGCACAACGATCACCATCAACACCATCTCCACCATCACACCACCATCATCATCATCGTCATCATCATCACCATCATCATCATCATCATCATCATCATCACCACCATCATCATCATCATCATCATCATCATCATCATCATCATCATCATCATCATCATCATCACCATCATCATCATCATCATCATCATCATCATCATCATCACCACCATCATCATCATCATCATCATCATAATCATCATCATCATCATCATCACAATCATCATCATAATCATCATCATTATCAACAACAACACCAGCTTTTCAAATCTTTTGTGTGACTTCTACTATTTGGGAATTTATATAACCGTCACCATCGTCACCATCATCATCAAGACACCAACTCAGCTCTTTAACTCTCTTCTGAGGCTAATAGCATTCGGAAATGTATAAAGGCGACAACACTCTATTTCTCTGACCTAAAACATTTAGGACTGTTTGTCTTTTAAAAATAATACAGCAATACATCGATACATTATATGCAACATATACACTTACTGCTTGATTACCAGTTGTTGATTACCTGAACATCATTAGTGAGATCACGTTCTATATGCACTGTCCTTCCGTCCTCATTAAGTCTTAACAAAACAAATATAGATGGTTGTGAGACCTACTAGAATTATTTGCCTAATATCCTTCAATCCATACTCTACTGACTTAGGAAACGGATCCATAAAATAATGTAGTCTAAGGTATACTATTCTTGGAAAAATGCCTTGGACTATAGTGGTTCTCGATAAAATATGACCTGGAACTAAACAGCAACGACAAATTAACCTTCACAAAATACTTACTCTTTATGTATAACTATCCTTCATATGATTGCTGAACTTTCTAGACATGACAAAGAAGTAGAATTTATGTTGATTGTTGTTTTTTTTTTGTTTTTTTTTGCTTTTTTTGCTTTAGTTGCTTTTGTTGGTTGCCACCAAATCAGCTTTGATCGAACAACCTATGATTGACTTTCATGAGGTGAAACTTCAATATTTTAACTAATTAAAATTAAGTGAATACGGATTGCAATGGAACGAGTGTCTGACCTTTAGATTTGTGGTGACATCTCTAGATATGTTTCTGTCCTACCATATTTTGTCAGTAGAGCATAGTCTAAACTTTGCTACAAGATCTAAGAATAACTAGAAAGTTTTGATTATAAATAACTGAAAATTGAGTGGCATACAAACAATAAGAATGACTAGGACGCCTACTGCATAATATCAATTAAACTCAGATTCACCGATAAGATTCAATAAGACCAACTTTATGTCACTGAATTTACATTATCATTACAAAAGAATATTCTGTTGAATAATTATATAAATATATATGATTCAGGAACTGTGTGATGGTGCTTCCTCAGGTGAAATACGATTAAGCACTGTGGTGTTTCTTTGAGTCTCCTAAGATATACCATGTCTGTTACTCTCCACCAATCAGTTTATTAGATTCCGGGCAACACGTACTGACGCAGTGATACAAAAACAAATACAAAAGCAAGATCATTATAACAGTGCCAACAACAATAACAACAACAAAATGAAGGTGACATTAATGATACTAATAAAAATAATAATAAAAATAACAAAAAAACAAATCTCTTTAAGTGATAGCGATTAAAAAGATAAAACTGATGATAGCTTTTACCAAGCGAGTAGAAGTTTGTCAATGGGGTGAAAATAAAATAATAAATTTACGAATGATTTTATTTCCCATCATGTTATGCTATCTTTTTTTTTCCACCCTAGACATTTATTTTGAATTAGCTGTTATCTTTATTCTTCGCGGTTGATTGGCTTCAAGTGACTTTTTGGAACCCCAATAGCTATTAACTATTTGACTGCAGCCTTAATTTCTTTCTTATATTTCATATATAATATATATTTTTATTTATATACTTTCGCTTTTGCTCTTAACAAACATACATAGCCTACATTAAACCCTTGCATATTCACAAACCTAGATACACACGAACACATGTATATACTCCTATTCTCCCAGTGCTAGCGATTAAACCAGTCCAACCTTACTCAGTCGTGTGGTTTGATTAATGTCAATGTGTATTTATTAAATCTACTACTAAAATATTTTATTTTAGTTGCACTTTCTAAGAAGGACCTAACTTTTCCTTTTGGTAATTATCATATCAAAATTTCACTATTCTTTTCAAATTTTTGCTTGCTATGCTTTTTCAATTCTTTTCATTTCACAAGTAAACAACAATCCTGACCTGTTATCTAGATCTCTCAACTCCTCTTACATTGCATTTTCGATACAAAATTATTAAATCATCCATGTCCGTATAAACGCTATATATCTTCTCTATATATCTTCGCTATATATCTTTCCACATTACAGATATGAATTTTCCATAACAATACTTTATAGTGAATATTGTATAACCACCTCTGATTATTGTTGCCACCTTGTAGTTATTATAATTATTATATTATTTTATCGTCCCTGAATTTATTACTATTATTTCTCTCTATTTCATCAAATATAGGGTAAGGGTAAAGATCCCTTTCGGTCACGAATGACCGTGGGATTGCACCTAGAAAGTTCCCCAAGGGAAAGGCAAAGGCCGATTCTGATTGGGAACAGTGATGTCGCAACTCATTTCTACAGATGAGTGAACTGAAGCGACATGAAATTAATTGCCTTGCTCAAGAACACAACACAGCCTAGTCCGGGAATCGAACTCACTACCCCATGATTGTGAGCCCGACGCTTTAACCACTGATAATGGACTTAGGAACTTTACAGTCTCGCACGAAAATATCAAAAATTCTGTTTTGAAAGAATAAATCTAACCGTATTTCTATTTATTTGCTAGATTTTGGAAACAAATGCTTTTGTTTGACTTTCCATCGAACATCGTATTACCATTACTTGGTTGACATTGGGCCTTTCAAATTGCAATTGCTGCAGGATTATAATAGACATACACAAATATAACCATTTTGACAATCATTCAAATAGCAATGTTAATTCATCTGTTTATTTGACTATAATCGATATATACAAATTATTCCAGTTCTTTAACATATATTGCATATACGAATTTTCATCATTTTAATGTACTTGCAAACAATAATGATGCTATCTCGTTATTACGAGCCATCCCCTCAGGTGATTATAATCTTTTCTACTCTAGGCACAAGGCCCGAAATTTTGTGGGAGTGGGCCAGTCGATTAGATCGACCCAGTACGCAACTGGTACTTAATTTATCGACCCCCGAAAGGATGAAAGGCAAAGTCAACCTCGGCGGAATTTGAACTCAGAATGTAGCGACGGGCAAAATACCGCTAAGCATTTGTTCCGGCGTGCTAACGTTCCTTATTTCTCACAAGGGGCTAAACATAGAGGGGACAAACAAGGACAGACAAAGGGATTAAGTCGATTACATCGATCCCAGTGCGTAACTGGCACTTAATTTATCGACCCCGAAAGGATGAAAGGCAAAGTCGACCTCGACGGAATTTGAACTCAGAACGTAAAGACAGGCGAAATACCGCTCAGCATTTCGCCCGGCATGCTAATGTTTCTGCCAGCTCGTCGCCTTTGAGGTGATTATAATCGACATATAGCAATTATTATAATTCTCTTTCATATACGACTTGTCTAAACTTTTGCAAAGACTTTGATAAATATCTAAACTACAATGCCAACCTGTATTTATGAGTCATCCGTTTATGGAACAACAAATTGCTTACACAAATTATTATAATTCTTTGAACAAACCTGCAAACAATTATATGTTAAGAAACATTTTGATACGAATAGAGTTCAACTGCTATCGTTTATCTTTTACTTGTTTCAATCATTTGACATGCAGGGGAACCGTCTTGCAGGCTATTAATCGAATCCAGGCCTCTTTTGTTTTTTAAGCCTCGTACTTATTCTATTGATCCCTTTTGCGGAACCGCTATGTTACAGAGACGTAAATACACCAACACCGGTTGTCAAGCGGTGATGGAAGACAAACACAGACACAAAGAAACACACACACACACGCACATATAAATATATATATATACATACACACACACACACACACACACAACGGGTTTCAGTTTCTATCTACCAAATCCACTCCAAAGGCTTTGGTCGGCCCAAGGCTAGAGTAGAAGACACTTGCCCAAAGTGCCATGCAGTGGGACTGAACCCTGAACCATGTGGTTGGTAAGCAGGCTTTATACCACACAGCCACGCCTGCATCTATCAGGAACTTTTTTATTACTTTTCAAATTCTATAAGAGAACCTTTTAGTCTATTGTTACACATAAGGATTAATTAAGTAATAAGCACCCTGGGGTAATGCTTGATATAAAAGGCAGATCAAATATTTAGTAAGAGATTTAGTAAATACACATCGACAGTAAACAAACCTCGTGATTGACTTGGGAAAGACTGACCAATGGTTAGCAGTGGGAGAATAAGAGTATTGCACATGTATTCATGTGCAAAAGTAAAACTAAGTAAATATATATATATAAAATATAGGAAAGAAATTAAGGTTGCGGCTAATGGGGATCATGAAGGTCTCTTGACTCTAAGCAGCCGGAAAGTATAAAGATAATTGCTAATTCAAGATAGATGCCTAGAGTCGAAAAAAGATAGCATAGCAATAAAATCGGAGACAACATGATAGAAAATAAAACCATTTGTAAATTTATTCTATTTTTACCCCATTGACACACTTCTACTCGCTTGGTAAAAATTATCTTCAGGTTTATCTTTTTAAAGAGATTTGGTTTTGTTGTTATTTTCTTTATTATTTTTATTAGTATCATTAATGTCACCTTCATCTTGTTGTTTTTGTTGTTGGTACTATTATTGTGATCTTGCTTTTGTATTTGTTTTTATGTCACGGCAACAGTATACGTTGTCTGGAATTTAATGAACTGATTGGTGAAGAGTAACAGACATGGTATATCTTAGGAGACTCAAAGAAACCCCACAGTACTTAATCGTATTTCACCTGAGGAAGTACTAACATGCAGCTGTCGCTGAATCATTTATATTTATATAATTATTCAATAGAATAATCCTATATAATGATATGTATATATGTAAACGGAGCAACTTAAAGCAGAAACAAATGTGATTTGCTATAAAAGCTTGCTATTTTCATTTTCGTGGTTGAGTAATAAGAAGCTTGCTTCCTATCCAAATGGCTCCGGGTACTTGGGAAAGTATCTTCTACTATAGCCTCGGGCGGAAACTGGAAGAAGCCCGTCGTATATATATATATACATATATATATATATATATATATAGTGGTAAATTATCTGAGCACTTTTTCTCAGAAAAAGCACGTGTGTTTGAAAAGATTGAACGAAAAAGCTCACACGCTAGAAAAAACATTTTACCAAAAAAGGTTAGTAACATCCTTATAATAGATTTCATAAAATCTTTTTTAAAAATCACCTGTACACTTCAAAACTTTATTAAGTAATTCTCATAGACTTC
>NC_068982.1:120296204-120296573 GCF_001194135.2 Octopus bimaculoides
ACCATGGTTTCACCTGTTAAAATTTACATAAGTAAATATCTGCAGGATCATCAGCGTAGTCTGTCGATTTATAAAATATAATTTCCAGAACTAGACACAAGACGTCCACCCGAAAGGGAGCACGTGTAGAGTTCTACAATTTACATTCAGTGTATCCTTTCAAATGTCTTCAATCTGGCGCGCTAAGTCCGGAAATAAATCTGCAGTTAATAAATTTTTGCAGCTAATTTTTCGTGGTTAGATGATTCGGCATTTATTTCTAGCATATAGGAGTCCACTTTTGCTGGTCATTCCTCTTATTTTTGTATGTAATATAATTTTAATCTTCGGATTTTTTTAATATGCTAGACCACTGGTTTTAATTGATTA
>NC_068982.1:120296701-120298444 GCF_001194135.2 Octopus bimaculoides
TATATATATATATATATATATATATATATATATATATATATATACACGCACACAAAAAGGTACTTTTTACACAGATTTTCAAAATATACTATCAGGAATATATTTTTTTATTGCGAAATCCTTTAAAATCTCAAGTTCTTAAATTCACATCTTCAGGCTCCGTAGCCCACTTGAAATTTTGAATAATGAGCGAAAAATCAATTTATAACACGTTTGCCGTTCCTCATTTTATTTTTACATTCATTGTTACGAATCGATTTTCTTTTGCGAAATCCTTTAAACACAAGAATGTTAAAATCTCAAGCTCTAAAATTTATATCTCAAGACTCCATAACGCACTCAAAATTTTAAAATTATGTGAAATAGACTTTCAACTTTGTTTTCTTCATTATTTTTAATACTAGGTTACCAAATATATGTGTTACATGAGGTCTAGATTACACACATATCAAAATAAAATTACGTGTAAACAAACTTTTGATTCTTGACACATTTTGGTGTTGAAAATAATTAACATTCCCAATTTATTCGAAATAGTTTCATGTATCTAAATAATCAACGTCTGAACGTTCTGTTTAGATATTGCTTGATCTATTTCCACCACTTTTTGATTTGTCCGTTGATCCTGTAAAAAATCTTGTTCTCTCAGTGGTACTTTTTTTTGTCTCTACTACAATTGCAGTTTTTAAAGGAGTTGCACCTGCAACAGGAAATGTCAAATAAATCTTTTGTTACATTGTTTTTAAACACATTACACTTTGTTTGAAACGATAGCACATTTTTTCTATTTTTACAGATTTTAGTAATGCTTGGCACTTTGGACAAAAGTTTAAGATTTTCGGTTTAATTGACTCAATCGTAACACAAGGGATGGATTCCTTTTGCCGAAGAAGAATTATCTTTTCTACTACAATCTTGACAATTTGTTTAATTGAAAGATCTTTCTTAACTACATTCTTTTCTTTTACTCGTTCAAATAAAACACATTTTAGTACGTCCTTGTAAGTTGGCAAAACTTGCTCGCTGAGATCACATGGAGTATCAAATATTGGGCATTCAATATCATGATGCATTATTGGCTTATGAGTCATCACTAAATGTAAACAACACTAAATCCAACACGATCATTAATTTTAATACAATGGCCTAAAGTAAGGTACAAACAGAAAGCTTCACATACGTACGACATACGCCCACACGCAACAACCGTTGCAGCGGCACTGGAGAGAAATTTACACACCCGTTCTCTTTATAGCCGATGCGGATTTGCTATAAAAGCTTGCTATTTTCATCTTTGTGGTTGAGTGGTAAGAAGCTTGCTTCCTATCCAAATGGCTCCGGGTACTTGGGAAAGTATCTTCTACTATAGCCTCGGGTGTGCAAAACCTTGTGAGTGGATCTAGCAGGCGGAAACTGGAAGAAGCTCGTCAAGATATTGGTCAATTGTATTGAAACTTGGTATTCAATCTCTCAAGGATATTATATTTACTGTTTTGCATACTGCTTTGTAGAAATTTGTATTTGTTATGACTTATAATCCATAAAATCCAAAGTTCGACCAAAAATAGCGACTTTTAAAATGTTCAATTGCGTTGCGGACCCTGAAAAAGTATTTAACCACAAAGTTAGTTTTAACCTTAATTTGCAACAAAATATCGATTCTCTGTTACCAATTTCGAAAGCTGCCTTTTTCGCTCTCCACTAATGTGTGTGTGTGTGTGTGTGTGTGTGTGTGTGTGTGTG
>NC_068982.1:120299397-120303153 GCF_001194135.2 Octopus bimaculoides
TATATATATATATATATATATATATATATACATATATACATACATACATGTGTGTGTGTGTGTGTGTGTACCCCCGAAATGTATAGTATTAAATATCCATCACGGCTTGTCTTACCAATAGGTTTCACTCGAAGAAAGGTGGTGTAAAAGGTGGTGGAACGAAAAAAGGGCCAGGAAATTAGTTTAGGAGTTAGTAAACCGCTGACCAGTTGTGCTAATCCAAGTCCAACGATAGAAAGCAGGCGCCATATTCCCTTCCATATCGGCTGACTCTGATGAGCGTAAAATTGTATAATTAGTTTGTTACCTAACATTTCATTGTATTCTTTGCGCGAAACCGATTAGTAAGATCAGCTGTGATGAATATTTAATAGTGTACATTTCGGATAATATACCTACTCTACTGACAGATATATGAGTGCATCTTTTCTCTGACTTATGGTCTCTTAGACGACTCACACACGTATGTATATATATATATATACAATGGATAATAAAACGAATGATTTCTCCTGATAGCTTACTAGTAAAGCACGGTCACTTTCAGAGTGATCGTTAGGTATACAACAAATGAAAGACAGAAGATGGAATATACAAGAATTTATTATTAAACACGACAATTGTTTCGACACATCTAGCAACGATTCCTCTTGGGTGGGACAGTAAAAATATGCAAGACTTTTCTCAAGTTCAAAATGTGAATTTGTCTGTTTTAACTACATCTCAAAGAGGGAGCCTTGTATCTTTGCGTACACATAGCTAACTCCCTCCATCGATCACTAACGATCACTCTGATCGTTAGGTATATAATCGTGGAAAATTTATAATAATTAAAAAATAGAAGAGACATACATACATACATAGAGTACGTATAGAAGTAATCTGTTTCTTTTTCGCTATTATCGACAATATAGATGACCTGTGTGAATGTAAAGAAGAAAAATTCTGGTATTGTGTCAATACAGGTCTTCAGAAAATTCCTGATACTATTCCAGTAACGGCAGTTACCTTGTAAGTATAAAATAACACTAAAGAAAGAATATTTCTATTTTCCAAATTCTAAGTCTTTACTTTTGCTAGTTTTAATGTTGCTTTGAAGAACTGTTTTTGTGGTTTTCTTTGTTTGTTTGCTTTGTTCTTCTTTGATTTTAGGGGGAGTGGGGAGGTGAATTAGGTTCATTTTTCGTCAATTCGAAAGTGTATTTCTCTGTCCAAGAAATTTAAACATTTGCAATATTTAGTAACAATCCATGTAAATTTTGTTACTGATGTGAAATTAAAGTTCCAAAGAAGTCATAGATACGCAGTTTGGGAGGATATATTGTGATGGAGTGAAGTAAGAGGATAAGAGGCTGATGTTATTGTAGTTGCTGAAAAATAATGTTTAACACCAGGCAGGACAGGTCTCTAGCAAAATAGGAAGAAGAGATAGAGGTAAAACAAGATATAAATGATGATCTGGACTAATAATAGAACCACTTCCTAGCCAGCAACCAAACAATGGTCAAGTGAGTCGAACAATGAAGAAATAATATCTGAAATTAAGAGAATGGGGAAGTGATAATGGTGTAGAAATATAAATACCCAGTCTTTCTACCCTTCCAGGACTATAATATATATATATACGTATATATGCGCGTATATGTGTGTCTGTTCCTGTGTCGGTGTGTGTGTGTCTGTGCCTGTCTCTGTGTCTGTATGTGTGTATGAGTGTGCGCGCGTGGTTGCGTGCGTGTGTGTATGTGTGTGTGTGTGTGTGTGTGTGTGTGTGTGTGTGTGTGTGTGTGTGTGTGTGTGTGTGTGTGTGTGTGTGTGTGTGTGTGAGCTGTAGTAACTGTATCAACCTGATTGACCAGACTATTGGATGTATACACAGCTGGCCTGGTCGCAGTAAAGATTTCAAATAGTTTGTGACTGTGCCATTCTTTTTCATGTTGGCCCAAATTGCTTTGCTAAATCATTTTCACATCGTCCGTCAGACCTTCCGTGGGAACTTTCAGATTTCTTGGATATCACCGTTGTCTGTCAATCTTGTGACATGACCGACTTAGGGGAACTCGTGTTTTCTGGATTCTGCGATCACGTCGTTCACTCCGCTTCGTTCTCGAAGCATCTGATTTCAGAAATCCTCTTGCGATGATATTCTTACCATGGCCCTTTCCATGGTCCTTTGTATCGTAGCGAATAATAGTCGTGCCAGCGACTCATAGGAACGTTAGATGCGTATCGCCTTTCATGTGACTTGTCAATAGTATATACCCATTTGTTTGAACGAGCATACATATATGCAAATATATATATAATTTATTTATTTATTTTTGTGTATGTGTGTTTTTGTGTCTATCATCGCTTGACAACCGATATCGGTGTCTGCACGTCCCCGTAACTTAGCGGTTCAGCAAAAGAGACCGATAGAGTAAGTACTAGGGTTACAAACAATAAGTCCTAAGGTCGATTTGTCCGACTAAAAACACTTCGAGGCGGTGCTCCAGCATGGAGTAAATTGACTCTGGTCATGTTGGGATCCTGTGTATTAAACGCAGAAATATATATCTGTATACGTAATAGTTTTAGTTCCCATACTGTACTGAATTATAACAATGCTATTGTTGAAGGTAATAAGCGGCAGAAACGTTAGTACGTCGGGCGAAATGCTTAGCTACATTTCGTCTGGATTTACGTTCTGAGTTCAAATTCCACCGAGGTCGACTTTACTTTTTATCTTTTCGGGGTCGGTAAATTAAGCATCAGTTGCGTACTGGTTTCGATCTAATCGACTCGACTCCTCCACCAAAATTTCTGGCCTTGTGCCTAGAGTAGATAAGAATAATAGGTAAGAATAATGCTATTTTACAGTTACATGCAAACTACATCTAGCTAGAATTTAGCGGCGAGGAAAACTGAGAAAAATAACAAAACCAGAACATAATTTACCAAAGTACGATGACAGTTTTCTGTTTTCTCTTTCTTTTCTTTACTTATTTTGTTTTTCTGTTTTCGAAATTTGTAGCTAACACAAGTAATAAATAAATAAATGAATAAATAAGTTAAAAATAGAAGAATACTCTTTCTGTAAAGAAGATAAAAAAGTAAGACTTTATTTTACATATCAGCAGACGATACATATGCAGTTAATATAAAGATACAATAAGTGAATCTAATAAAATACAGTGCACTTGTTATTATGTACGTGTAGAAACATAATATATGTTGTTAAGTTGTGTTTATATTGAAGTTGACGTTGAACACTTCATTCCTATATTCTTTGTAAAATGTATGCAGAAATTCAATCAGCCTTGGACAGGTTGGAGTCAAAAGTGAGTTCATTATGTTCTCCCATATATACATATTACATCTCACGTGTAACGTGCTATATCTTTTTTCTGTTTTCTGCAGGGACCTATCAGCCAACCATATTACATATCTGAATCAATCCGCCCTCCGTAGCTTTCATAATCTGAAAGAGCTGTAAGTATGATTTCTTGTTTATTTGCGTTAAATTATGTAACACTCATATAGAACCCATAGCAGAGTAAAAGTAATCTTCCGGCCAGCTGACTATACAAAACTTACGAATACTTCCCTAGTATTAAGGATTTGGGCAAAATGTTGAGTATTATATATCATATTGTTCCCCTTAAAGAATCAGTGTCCATTCCTACACGCGCGCACAAGTACACACACATACACATACACACACACACTGCACCACACCACACCACACCACACACTACACACGCATACACCGTACACACA
>NC_068982.1:120303323-120307450 GCF_001194135.2 Octopus bimaculoides
ATATATATATATATACACACATATATTTATATTTATATATACAAACATATATATTTATACATACATACATATATGTCAAAAACGACATCAGAACAGGCGTTGGTCTTTTATGATTTAAAAGAGAACAGCATCTGAAGGCGTCTGAAATTGATCGAAGGGAGAGAAAAGGTTTTGTTGAGACCGGAAACATAACCTGAGTTCTCGCAATAGAGAAGATTCTGTTGGAAGCATCCAAGAGCCAGATGGTGGGCTAAACCGAGTGATGGATTAAGTTTATTACCCCCAAATCTTGATAGCCTTGTTGTGTATTCTACAATCATTATCCATTCTCACTTGCTTTTGTCTCACGCACATGACTCGGTTATACGATCGAATCGTAAGCAGTCTAGGCAAATAGTTGCTTTTCAGCTAATCAGAAGCTTGAGGGTCGATGAATAATTATCTTTAAGAGACCGCCTGAAGTCTCTCTGCGATATAAAAGCAAGCATCTTGATAAGCTTCTCGGGCTTCTACCGACGCACATTTCTCCCACATTCAACATTTTCTCTTCAAACACACAAACAAAGCAAGCACATATACTGCTATGTTTTACAAACACATACAATTAACCTTATGACGCATAGTGGCGTGTATACACACACACGCACGCAAAGAGAGAGAGAGAGTGAGAGAGATTCTAGTACTTACTTTGTGAAGTAGTTATTCTTCGCTATTCTTTCATTGCTGTATTTTTCTGTGGTCCGTTTGTGAACTAGCTCTTTCCTTTAGCATGATACATATGTTTATTGAAAAACGAGACTCATCTACCATCGTTTGTCATTCATTCAGATACACTTCTCTTGTCTTTACTTTCCTCTCTCAACAATACCTTTTTATTAAAGATAGTCTTTATTAGTGAAACTATAGACATTCGAACCATGGTATACAATACGTGCCAAGTATACTTTAAATGCATTACTTCATATATACAATACACTGCATGTTGAAACTATTATTTTTCTCAGCAGTGATTTAACCACATGTTGTCACTTGTTATTTAGGCCATGGAATTAAAATGTACTCATCCTGAAATACTGGCTCGTAACTTACTTTCAAGATTTGTCACACTGGCACAAAATCACAAATTTCTTCGTGAGATACCTAGTCGTTAAAATCACCTTCAGTTCTGGGAATAAATTTCTTTTTAAATTAAATTATTAATATGATATAAGAAACAGAAAGTGTGTTTGAAAATCATGACTGAAACAGAATTGTCTTTCCAGCTCTCTCAATGACAACGGTTTACGGATTCTTGAAGCGGGAGCGTTCCATAACTGCCCTGAATTGGAGACTATGTGAGTTTTTAATCGCTCTTTACTCGCCTTATGGAAAAACATCGATCTTATCTATCAAATTCTAACAGCTACAATTCTTCCTAAATAACTTCTCAGGTTTTTATGACAAATCTTTCAACAAGATTGATTAACATGTATGATTAATATTTAAGTGAGAAGGACACTAAACGTTATTTTTAATTACTATTGAATGGGTTCGTGTGAAGATTTGTGACTAACAAGGAAATATTGACAACATCATATATAAATACATAAATACAGAAGATATACAATTTAGATGGAGAAATCGTTGCATAATAGTAATTATGATATCTAATATTTATGTTCTGGATATACTTTAAATGAACTTTAATGCAAATATTCAATAAGTGCGTTCCACACGAATTCGGTAAGTTCATGTCTCGTGAGAAGAGAAGAATCTAAAATTTCGAACCCTTGCATATTGTCTGGCTATAAGCCAACCATCTTCACTTCACACGACACCTGAATACATTAAAATCTTCTAAAACCCTTCTATAGACACAATGTTCCCCTACAGAAATTATAACGTTTCTCTGATTTCAAAGTTTCAATCAAAGAAAGATCATAGACAAAACAAAAGCCGTTTAAAGAAAACATTCAATCGAATCATTACAGTTCAATTCCTACAAGTTTACGCCATTTTCGGTATTTTTCTAAGTTTGTCAGCTACCGCTGTTTCATTGGTGCTCACAAAGTTGAATTGATAATATTGATTTCAAACTTTGGCACAAAGCCAAAATTTTCGGAGGAGGAGTAAGTCGATGACATCGACCCCAGTGCTCAACTGGTACTTATTTTATCGACTCCGAAAGGATGAAAGCAAAGTTGATCTCGGCAGAATTTGAACTCAGAACGTAAAAACGAACGAAATGCTGCGAAGCATTTTCCTGGCGTGATAACGATTTTGCCACTTCACTGCCTTAGTTGAATGGGTAATATTGGTTCCAAATTTTGGCACAAAGCCAGAAATTTTGGGGCTTATTGATTACATCGACCCCAGTGATGAACTGTTACTTATTTTATAAACCCCGAAAGTATGAAAGACCTAGTCAACTTCTTCAGATTTGAACTCAGAACGTAAAAGACAAGTGAAATGTCGCTAAGAATTTTGCCTGGAGTTTTAACGATTCTGCCAGTACGCTGCTTTAGTTGAATTGATAATATTACAATTGAATTCGCTACGCTGACATTTATGTCATTCTATCCATACTTTGTGTGCGCTTTTGTCTATGCATGAGCGATATGTATGTGATAATCTACGAGTGTGTGTACTGTTGTATGCTGATTTGTGTGTAAAGTATACTTAGAAAGGAAATATAATTTGATGGTCCTAGGGACCGCAAATTTATTTACTTACTCGTGTTTCAGTAATAATCGAAATAACGTGATGTCATGAATACTAAATGCTTCAAAACTGAATCTTAATGGAGTCGTTCACTTAAAAAGAGTTCAATAAAATGTAACCAAAGAAGTGAAAATATAACGATTGTCTCCTTCAGATAATTTCTTATTGTCTAGCCTGCAGACAACTACAGAATATTAACTATTATAGATTTTTCTGTAAAATCGACTGCGGTTAATAACTGTATTTATCTATTGTTTTATCTATTTGTTTATTTATTTAACTATTCGTTTAACAGAGTAAATACTAAACTCCTTCTAAACTGATTCAGAAACCTACATTCGATTTTCCATTGTAGCTCAGCTCTTTCACGTCATTCGCTTACCAAGCGAGTATCTATGAGAAACATATATATTCCCTTGAAGCCAATAAATATGTTTACCTGTTGATGGCTGCCTCTATTTAGGAATGGTTAAACAACTGATACCCTACTCTTACGGATAAAGTTTCCAGGCTTTGCAGCTTGCTCTATGATGCCCGCTAAGAGTGCTTCTTTCTTTTCTTTTATGTATAAGGATTTTATGGTTTGTTTGTTTGTTTGTTTGTTTGCTTGCTTTTATTTGCTGGATTTGGAATAAGATCTTGCCCATGATCTTGGCACGGATGATGACAGGAGAAGAGACGAATAGGTAGGAAATGCCTAAGAGAAGTTGACATGAGACCCGCCAACTTCAAGTAAGCGAAACCATTATAATAAAGATAGAAAAAGCAGAAAGAGAGAGAGAGAAGAAACAGCACGCCTTTGAGCTAAAGAATGTGGGTAAATTTTAGCATTTCTCTTGAACCAGTCTAGGAGGTCTGTGTATGCAGCAGCAGCAGCTCTGTCTCGAATGTGGATCAACATTCTGCATAGAGTACCACTTGGGCTTTGTAGAATATCAGTAATTATTGGGAGCTGAATTATTTTCTGGTCCTGAAGAGAAAGACCAATCTTTGCGATGCTTTCCTAAGTGAGTTAAAGATGTGTTTTTACTAAGAGAGATCTTCCCCCCAATATTCATTTTCTTCCTCCTTAATCTTAGCATTTGTAAAACAATTGCTTATTGATTTTTATCACTGTGAAGGAGCTTATTTGATTCCCATTTTCTTGGTAAGGAATTTTAAAATACGAAATACTGAAATACAGGTAAAAAACGAAAAAAAGGTGCAACCGTGGCTGTGTGGTAAGTAGTTTGCTTCCCAACCACATGGTTCGGGGCTCAATCTCACTGCGTGGAACGTTGGGCAAGTGTCTTCTGCTATAGCCTCGGGCTGACCAAGGCCTTGTGAGTAGATTTGATTGATGGCAATTGAAAGATTGATGGCAATTGTGTGTGTATGTGTGTGTGTGTGTGTGTGTGTGTGTGTGTGTGTCTGTGTGTGTGTGTGTG
>NC_068982.1:120307460-120322796 GCF_001194135.2 Octopus bimaculoides
GTGCGTGCGTGCGTGCGTGCATGTACATGCGCGTGTCTTTGAACCTCACCACCGCTTCACAACCGGTGTTAGTGTGTTTACGCCCTTGTAACCTAGCAGTTCGGCCTAAGAGATCGATAGAATAAGTACCAGAACCTAAAATAAAAAAGAAATACTGGGGTTGATACATTCGACTAAAAATTTTCAAGGCGGTGCCCCAGCATGGCCGCAGTCTAAGGACTGAAACAAGTAAAAGAATAAAAGAATATTGTTCTACTTCTGTTTTGGTTTTGCTCTATTTACACCCTTTATTTCCTTGTATGTATTGTAATGACTTTCTTAAACGCTATTATTTATTCACGTTCACAGTTTTATATTAACTATAAACTCCCTATTTCTAAAACATGAATTAAAATATTTTGTGTTTACTAAACCTCATTCCACTATCGTCTCTCATTGATCAGCTCGCTTAAACTGAACCGACTGGAAGAACTAGTCCCTAATTTGTTTCCCAAGAATAATTCCCTGAAATATTTGTAAGTATTTTTCTTACTTCCGTTGCTACATAAAAATACATTTAGACATTAGAAGCTCTTGTCTAAGACAGAAAAGAGCAACTGTGTCTCTGACAGTGAACCAGTTGTAATTTTTATCACAAATTAGAGTTTATGGTAGCTTATATCATTTTATGTTGGAAATCTGAGCAGTCTGCCAAACATAGTATTCCAGTTCTTTTGTTATTTAATCACATTGAACAATAAACAGTATCTTAGTAATCGCAGAATTAAAAGTAGAGTATTTATTTATTTTTCCTCAGTCCCGAAGTGATACTTATTTTAGAAATAAAAGTATTCGCGCAATTAACCAAACATCAATATAATACTAGTCCTTGAATTTTATAAATCCTTGTGAAATACTATAGTTGTGAGCTCCGGAGAAACCTAGTTTTTAACCTTGTTCTCTCTGTTTTGAGTGTGTTACATAATATATTCTATCTTTCAGATACCTGGACCAGAATTGGTTGACCGAAATACCTGCAAAAACATTCGATCACTTGAGTAAATTGATAAAACTGTGAGTAAACCTTTGTAGATCTTCTTTATTATTCTTTTACTTTTTTCTCTTTTTAGACTACGGTCTTCTTGGAGCTCCACCTTGATATGCGTGAATACGTAGAAGGCAAATCATTCATCCATTCATTCAGCCATCCAGCCGTGGATGGATAGATGGATACAGACATCCATCTAATTAGAAATCAGCAGCTAGAACCCTTGTGAGGTATTCCCTTCTGACAGGAATCCGGAAGAGCTGTGTCGGCATATGCAGATGATATCACAGTAATGGTGTCAGACACTGCAGAAGTTCAGAGTCAATTCCATTTTAAAGGAATACGAGGCGATGGCAAGAGCTAAGATAAATCTGAATAAATCGGTAGGCTTGCTGTTCTGTAACCGGAGAGGCTAGACTATGCCAATGAACAGCCTGATAGGTCTACAGGCATGGAAGTGCTGCCAGGCGAGGTAATCCAAGAACATGGATAATTTCCAGTAGTATTTGGCTTAACAGTGCTACTGGGGGACGCTACCGATTCGAGATAAACTCTGCAGGCACAGATGTGCTGTCAGACAGGCTTGTCCCAGGTGCGCGTAGAGCGACGAAACCGTTTTGTATGCACTCGTTCAGTGTCCGAGAATTGCTGACTTGTAGAGTTATATCGAACAGCTGCCGTCATGTGTGGGTCGGTTCCGTCTGTCGTCCGAGTCCATAATGATAGTTGCCCGGCCTCCATTCCTTTGTCTGGTAGCTGTGACGAAAGAGGTTGTCTGGTGGACGAAGTTGAAAGGAATGAGAACAGAAACATTCCTCCTTGGTAAAGCCCTCATCAACTTTTTCAAGTTTCACTTGAAAAGGAAAGTGAGGTGGAGAGGGAGCTGCTGTCCTCGAATGAATTTATGAAAAGGTGAGTGGAAGTTACGAAAATGGCAAGAGCGGATGGTACCACTCTCAGTGTAGACCTGTGAGTTGGAGGAAATGAGTTGGAAAGGGCACTTGTCCCTAGTATTCAGGGTGTTCTTGGATTGCGGGGTTCTCGATCATTCCTAGGGATCCTCCTGTATCAGGAGGACCCCATCACTATTCCTTTTTTATTTTCTTAGTGCTATATACTATGTATAGTTTCCTTCTTTTAATGTATATTGTGTATACTTCTTCTTTATCATTCCATTATATGTAAACTCCCACACGTTGAGTTTGTCTTTATATTGTCCCCCCCCCTCATCCTTCGCCCTGGTAGCAAATAAATCAGTAGTAGTAGTAGTAGTAGTAGTAGTAGTAGTAGTAGTAGTAGTAGTAGTAGTAGTAGTAGTAGTAAGGTGACGAGCTGGCAGAATTAGCGCACTGGACGAAATGCTTAGCGGTATTGCACCCGTTACTACCTTTTGCGTTCAAATTCCGCCGAGATCGACTTTACTTTTCACCCTTTCGGGATCGATAAATTAAGTACCAGTTGAGTACTGGGGGTTAATGTAATCGACTATCCACCACCCCCAAATTTCAGGCCTTGTGCCTATAGTAGAAAGGATTATTATCATTATTATTTTAGTTTGGTTCAGGTTCGGTCTTATTCCTGGTAGAATTTATGTGGGTAGCGAGTTACTACCTGTAACCTTAGGTATCCACAAGTTTTTAGCTGTCTTCCGAGTGCTTAAAACCCTCCTGATAATACTTGCTGTCCCTGGCGAGCTGGTAGAATCGTTTGCACGCCGGGCAAAATGCTTAGCGGCATTTCGTCTGTCTTTATGTTCTGAGTTTAAATTCGCCCGAGGTCGACTTTCCTTTCATCCATTCGGGGTCAATAAATTAAGTACCAGTGAAACAAGTGACATAAGTCAAAGAACTGCTCGTATCACATAATCAATATTCAAATGCGTTTATATATCTCACAGTGCGCTCAATCAATCTACATCATATATTCAAACTCAGCATCTCAGAAAGATTCCTTGTGCAATGAGTCACACTTGTTAACCAGTAATAGAAGATATATTAACAATTTGTCCTTTTCTTATGTGATTTCTTTTATCAGAATGAATTAAATTTCTGTTAGTTTTATTTGTTTTCTATTTTTATTTCTCTTCTCTCTCTCTTTCTCTCTCTCTCTCATAGATCTCTACGAAGAAACCGAATTAAAACAATAGAACCAGCCGCCTTCTACGGCACCAGTAGTCTCGTACAGCTGTATGTAACAATTTTCACAGTGTATTTATTTACACATTTTTTTCATTTATTGCAACTTTTCGAGCCAATCTATGATCAAAGACAGTCTAAGTATGACAATTTCATCTTTTCTTTTCGGTATTTGTAACATGAACTATGTTACCGAACGTATCATTTTTTTTTTTTCACATTGTTTGTTGCTTTCCTTGTTTATTCTCTTGAGATATCAATTGTTAATACTAATGACTGAAATTAAAGAATTCCCGCAATTGTCAAAGTGTCAGATAAAATTTTTTTCAGGGTTCGTTCTAGAATTAAGATCAATTTTACATTTCATCACCTCGAGATCAATATTTTTCACTTCTTTCTCTTTGCTGAAAAAGGATTTAATTTATATCAAATGTAAACCTGATGAGAGGTAGAAACTCTAAAGATAGTGTAGGCTGTATCACAAGTCCAGGTTGTATCACAAGGGTAGGCAGTATCACAAGTGCTCGCCTTCCAGAAAATACTTCTGTTCCTACATATGCATATAACTACTGCAAAACTCAGATGTGACCAACAATAGAGTACTGCCCCTAGATCTGGAACAGTGCTTTAGCTTCGCACACAAACTCCCTTGATCCCACATCCAAAGACTTGCCGATTGATTTGCCTGAAGTCACTAGTAAATACGGCCCAACTTCTGACCATAAGACGTGTTGTACCCATTCTCTTTGCATAACTATAATGGCTCTTTGTAATTGCCTGGTTTTGTTTCACCTCTAATCGGATTCTTCCACTTCACTCGTCTCTTCTTCTCTCATCACTCACATTGTGCCCACACCGCCAACCATTTCCTCTTCAGATTGCCAACCCTCTGGATTTCCCGCCCTGCATAAGTTTTGGTTTTTTTTTGTTTTTGTGCAGCCTTTGATTTGCACCATGTCAAAAGAAACATTACCCGTTTTAATATCACAGATTTCAGAGATGTGTAAATAATCTGTACTCAACTCTTTCCTTGCGTCCCAATCCAATTAAAAATATGGAGAGAACGAAGAGTATGAACTACTGTTTTGTCTTATTACTTACCAATAACAAGAGCACAGTTTTCTAACATTTCCTGCGTCTTTTTTACAGATTTCTCGACAATAACATGCTAACGGTCATCAAACGGCACTACTTTGAGAAACTGACAAATCTTGGTGAACTGTAAGTTTGTTGATGCCTTGTAAATTTATACTCATTGCATATACATTAAATGACCGGTTTATTGTGTAATGAGCGAACATTTCAAACAGCTACTCTTAGAATATTATCATATGCTATCGGTATGCCCATTCTAAAAACCGGAATACACATTAATATAATTTTCTTGAACGAACGATTACAACAATCGTTCTTGTAAATCGACGAGGAAGTTAATTTATCATATGCTTTAATTTTTCAATTTTTTATCATATTTTATTTCAAATGTTTTTCTCGCTCCTTTTAATTTATAGTGCATTTTATGAATATCATGTTATATTATGTAAATGTAATAATGCTATAATTTTAATGTGTTGTATAATTATTATATTATGCATATACACACTGAATATAGATAGATAGATAGATAGATCGATAGATAGATAGATAGATAGATAGATAGATAGATAGATAGATAGATAGACAAAGAGCGAGAGAGAGAGAGAAAGATCATACAAAATATCATATAAATTTTCTTATAATAAGTAAATAAATATCAATTAAAAATTATTTCACATTATGTAAAATTTAGATTTCTTCACTTATATCTTGCAGGCGAAATACAAAAGCGAAATTATATACATTATTTTTTAAATTATATATATGTTATAATAGACTACATTATGTATCTTTTATGTTGTATTACACCGTATTAAATTATAGTATATTACTTAAATAAATATATATTTTACATATATAATATACTTTATATTTTATTATACTATTGCATATAAATATATTATAGTTTGGATTTTTTGGTTACATAGACTATGAAGATAAGTGGGTCTAACATAGACCCTTGGGGACTGATAGTAGGCTTGAGTGGATTCCATCGATCACAATAAGATGGTTTCTATTCACCTGGAAATACCTGATCCAGTGCAACAATTTTCTACTGGCTTCAGTGTAGGATAGCTTTTGTTGTAGGACGTTGTGGCCGACTCTTCTTGAACCGCCCTCCAAAATTCTAAGGATGTCCTCGACGTGATACGTTAGGCATTCACTGCCGCAGCGAAAGCTATGCTGCTTGGAATTTAGGAGGATGTTACCCTCTAGGAAAGTAATTATTTTTTATCTTACCATCCTTTCAAATACTCTGATGGTTGGGAAGTGAGTGAGATTGGAAGATAGTTAACTGCAAATAAACTGTTTCCTTTTTCGAAAACTGGGATAGCAGATTAAGATAAGAACTATTTGGGTTTATCACCCGAGTTTAAAGATTTTCTCCATTGTTTGATAAGAGGAGATGTAAGTTAGTGTTCGCATTCCTTCGGAATACTAGCAGAGTATCTATCATGGCCTACTGCAGAATAATATTTCGTTTCGTTTATTGCTACAACGATGTCTGCGACACTGAAACTTATATCAGAGAAACTATGTTGTGAATTGATTTCATTGAAATATACGTAATTCTATAAACAAATATTACATTACGCAGTATATTCTCTGGATATCATGTTTTCTATTGAATATTCTACTCTATTTTCCAGATATTTGATTAACAACAAGATTAGCTCCATCGAACCAAATTCCTTCGACGCGTTGACTCAGCTACAAAATCTGTAAGCAATCACTCTTTGACCGTTTCTTACGTTCTTCAGGTTGATGAACTTTGTACTGTTATGGTTGTTATTGATGTAGATATTTTATTCATTATTTTATAAATAGCTATTATTTTGATATCTTTGCTGACATTATACTTATTACTGTTGTTGTTGTTGTTATTATTTTGGGTATCATTATTATTGTTATTGGTGTAGTTATTGTTTGTACAGCAACTGATGAGGATGAGGATTAGGATAATGACGACGGTAACAACGACGACGACAGTGATGAAAAAGAGAAATAGAAGGCTGTTAGTTGTTGGATGGTAGTGGTTGCCACTTTAAACCGTTTCGTTTACATTACTGAATGACTAGCATAAATTTCATAAATATATAAAAATTAACACTTCCTTCTCCAAGCCTAGATTCGAAACCGAATCTAAGAATTCTCGGTCGTCCAAACCACCACAATCAACAGGCGCGAATACAGGTTTTCTTTGTCCTGTTAAAAAGTGATTGATGATCTCCCTTTAACCTTCGACCTCATAGATGTCAAGCGAAGTTCAAATGGACAGGAGCTGACCTATTTAGGTACAAACTCTGCTGACCTGAAGACTGCATATGTTCGTGTGTGTGTGTGTGTGTTTGTTCGTTCTTTCATCTTGAAGGGCACGGCAAAAGATTTCTGTCTGATAGTAGCAGAGCACTGGTTCAGTCTGCGAGCATCACAGTCTCCGTCTGTCTGTGTCTGTCCTGGTGTGTTGTTGACCACTCTATTTATAAGAATCGTGGCAGCTAGAAGGACAGACATACTGCAGCAGAGTTTGTACCTAAATAGGTCAGCTCCTGTCCATTTGAACTTCGCTTGACATCTATGAGGTCGAAGGTTAAAGGGAGATCATCAATCACTTTTTGACAGGACAAAGAAAACCTGTATTCGCGCCTGTTGACTGTGGTGGTTTGGACGACCGAGAATTCTTAGATTCGGTTTCGAATCTAGGCTTGGAGAAGGAAGTGTTAATTTTTGCCAATACTTCACTCACCCCGCCTAAATTTGTTTTTACATTCATCAAAATTTAGTTTTATCACTGAATTTCTATTACTACTTACCATTCATTTAATTATCTTTCAATTAACATTATCCCTGTTATAATCGGAGGATTTGGAAATTGATTAGTACCTCTAATATTAGGAGCTCCACACATGGCATTCCCACAAATAAATAATATGAGTTTTTGACTCTTAGCTCCTTCTCTAAGCCTATTATTATCATCAGCTTCAGTAGAAAGAGGTGTAGGAACCGGAGGAACTATTTAGCCTCTCCTTTCAAAACAATTTAGCTTACGTAGGCTCTTCTGTTGACTTGGCTATTTTTTCACTCCATTTAGCAGGTATTTCAAAAATTCTTGGAGCTATTAATTTCATCACAACTATAATTAACATACGACTAGAAGGTATATTAATAGAACAACTCCATTTATTTATATTATCTGTTTTCATTACTGCAATTTTTTATCGTTTTTCTTCGATTACTATAATCATTAAACTGTCATTATCATTATTATCGATATTAATAAAGCGACGTTCTGGCAGAGTTATTAGCACGCCGGCTAAAATGCTTACCGGCTTTTTTTCCAGTTCCTCTGTTCTGAGTTCAAATTCCACCGAGGTCGACTTTGCTTTTCATCCTTCCGGAATCAAAAAACAAAGGTACTATTTGAGCACTAGGGTCGATATAATCGACTTATCCCTCCTGTCAGAATTGTTGGCTCGGCCTTATGCCAAAATTAGAAAGGATTGCTATTATCAGTAAATCACAATTAACATTTACTTTTTGTTACTCTAATCAATAAATTACAGTTACCATGAATTATTCGTAACTGCTTTCGGTAAATTCCAATTACCACTTCCTATATATTACTATCTACAATAAATTGCTATTCATATTTTCTCATTTAATACTGTTATCATTATACTTTTATCATTTGCCACGATTTACTTTTATTATCAAATTGCTATTATCTCTAACTCTCGACATTCTGTTTTTGTTTGTTATTTTTATTCGCGGTTTTATGCATAGATTTTCCCACTCGTATTATTTTTCACGTAGATATTTTGCCGCCGCTGTGTTTCTCAGCAGTCTTCAACAATAATAATGACAGTAATTAACATCTATTTTCCTAACAGCATACACATGTCTCCAAAATAAAACTGTGTTTATCTTTTCCAGATATTGTTTGCACTGTTTGTGTCATTTAAAAAATTTTCAATACACATATTTAGAAATTTTCTTTTGTGTGTTTATTTACGTTTCGTGAAGTCATGGAAACCTATTTATATACAGCTGACAATCGACAGTCATATTATAGTGCAGGCAATATAAAGCATTGCATGTATTGTTTATAACTGTGCTGTAGGTGTATGATCACCATGAAAGATCACCAGAGATACTAAGTCCTGACATTTATAGTAAGATCGAAAGATTTAGAGCATTGTTCCTTCTCAACGGTGTATTGTTATTGTTGTTATTTAGCCTTGATCGAGCAGTCCTATGATCAAATGTATTTCAGTTATGACCAACCCATCTTATTATATAGCTAGGAGTATATTGCCCAGTGTGTTCTTCTCTTTTAAATATAGTAGGGCATGAACTGAGGAACATTTGGCTACTATTTCTTTCAAGTAGAACAACTAAGTAGAGTTTCAGGTGCTTTATTGATAACTGAAATGTTTTTAAATGTTTTTAATTCATTAGTGAATATTTTTTCTTCACTTCTACAGAATATTGCGACAAAACAGATTTACTAAATTGGTTAACGGAATGTTCGCTGGATTAAAATCCATCCAATATCTGTAAGTACCAAAACATAAACATCATTATACTGCACAGAAATGAAGTGCCTTTAATTCTTAGTTGAAACCATTTCATTTTGTTTATATTGCCGCTAATATCCTTGAGAAAACCTGAATGTCAAGGCAACCCTATTCCTTTGCCAAATACTAGAAGTACAAAAGACGTTATATAGATACCTATTTTATCTTTCTACTTATCATTGACTGTGCCTAGGAATAAAGACCAGTCTCAGATGCCCTTATTTTGTGTCTTATCATGGACGCTGGCCAGGAAGCAAAACGTAAAGAAACAGCTTTCAGCAACGCAATTCACATACTTCTAAAGGAACCAAGAAGTGGGTCCCTGCATACTTGCTCCGTCTGGTGACAATTTCCCTCAGACCACTTTCTACATGTTAGAAAAGAACACATTAAATAATGAGATCATGGCTCATAGGAAAAAGACGTGATACTTGCAGTTGAAATGCTTTTGCTGATAAGATTTGCAAATCAGAAAGGATCTAACCGTAAGCAGCAACAAAAACAATTTAATTGTAAGCGAGAACAACAGTAATAAACGAGTGAATATTTGTTTTATCATTTTGGGTTGGCTTCATTTACATTTATAAAACCGTGTATCTTAACAGCAACCATAGTATAGGAGGCTTTTGAGTATTTAGCACAAAGCCATGAATTTGTGGAGGAAGCGAAAATAAGACTGTGATTTTTATACATTTATCGAGGGTAATAATGGCATAAGTGAAGCGAATTAACTATAACGTGGCGTTAAAATGATCTGGTTTTTACCTCTATCTTATTCTACTTTATATGTCATATTTTTCTATACTTTATTACTTTGCAGCTTTTCACATTTCTAACTAAGAGCTTACAGTTTAAGCAGAATTTATAAATTTCTGGACGAAATGGTTTGCAGTTTCAAATTCCGCCAGATAGACTTTACCACGACCCCCTCCATAATTTACCATTAGTATTAACAGAATATATAAAATTATCAATGTCAATGATCTGATCCAAGGTGCATAGCACAATATACATGTTTAGAAATCATTATTTAGTTTCACACCTTTACCTTTCCATCAATTAACCTTGTTGTTCATCCCTTTGAATTGATAAATTAAGCATTAGTAATATACTGTGGTTCAATGTCATTGACTATACGCTGCCCTCTATATATGGGGCAATATACCGGTATACGAAATCAACAATCATCTAGCTCCTAAAAATATGATTACAAATTTCCAGTGTTCATTATCGCTAACATCTATTCTGTTATCGAAAACAAACTACTCTTTGTCATATCATTTCTACCATATACCATATCACATTAACGTAAATACTAATAAAACCTTTTGGTACTATCGATGTTACAATGGCATCATTGGTGATGAAAGCTTCAATAATCCTTATCTTTTTATTGTGCTGCAAAAAGGAATACTACATGTAATTTCCAATGTTTCTTCCACTGCATCTTATAGGAGTATCACAAAACTAATGACTGCTTGATCAGCTAGAATGTATGAGTTAAAGCCCTCCTTAGATCTGGGACACCATAGAAACAGTCACCTTAATTTGATCAGTCCTAATTACATACTAATTTCCTCTCTCATCCATTAATCTACCCTATATCAAGTTCAGTAATACACTAAATATTTGCAGTTCGTCGTTTTGTCGTATGACTCCCCTCTGCATTCATACACGCACGCACACACACACACACACACACATACATACACTCACAGGAACACAAAACACATGCACACACGCGCACACACACACACATACAAGTCAAAATGGAGGTTTATTTCTGTAGTCGCTCGTCCAGCTAGTAATTCCAGAGAAATCCCCCTAAGTTAGCATTATTATATAAAAGCTAAACGTAGAAAAATACAGTTCCAGATATATATCTGATAAAAGAAAGAATGTTCGCTACAGGAACGCATTCAATCATAACTCTTCATAATTAAAACTGACCCGTGGCTAAACAATAACAAATCAGTATATCTTGTTTCTATCACCAACACGGTTAGTTATTCTGTTACAAAAGCGACACATCCTTCAGAGCCAACGTAGTTGCCAAATTCTTTCTAATCTCTATAATGCTGCACGGCTTCATGCTGTCACGAATGCTTTTAAATTCTTTGTTGTAAAGGTTGTAGCCAACATTGCTTTATATTTCTTTCCTTGCTGCAGGAATTTGGAAGAAAATCAAATTGAACACATTGAAGAGAAATCCTTTATGTATGTTGAAAACCTAATTTCACTGTACGTAACCATTTACAATTATTTTATACACCCTGTTAAGTAGTTTTCTATGGCTACTACAGGTCTGCACAAATTTCATCATGCTTACTCTGTGTGTACGTGTGTATTCATATACATATATAAATATATACATACATGCATACATGCATTCATACGTATACACACGCGCGCGTGCACACACAACTACACACAAACACAGACACACAAACAAACACACATCTAGTTCATCTACGCGAGATATTTAATTACCGAAAATATATTTTAAAAATCGACAGTTAGTCGGTACTTTGAAACACGCATACATGTATATATGCATATATACATACGTATATATAAATATATTCAAACATATTCTTATACATAAACATATAGTAATGAAAGTGTTGTAAAATATATTTAAATATATTTTACGTAGTTCAAACAAAATGTGAAACTGGATTATAATACGCTAGATAGAATGGATAGATATGTCTACTGTAAGAAAAAGTTGGCCTCCTACACAGAATTTCTCTCTGGAGTGAACTATTCAGGAGTGCGGAATGGGGAAAAATTGTTTTCAGTTTATATAAAAGTGTATTAACATTGAATGAAGGTGTTGGAGTTCGGGCAATATATGCCTTTGAAAAGTAATTTAAAGAAGTAGAAATTATAGAAAGTTATTTTTAAAATGTAAGTATGAATGACTTGTAACATTCCGTAAAACATCCAAGATTGCACTCGATTGATTTACTTTAATAGGAAAGTTACATTATAGCAGTGGTTCTCAACTGGGAGCCAACTGTCCCTTGGGGATCTATGTAATATTTTGTTGTTAAAATTTATGAGCAATAAATTGGCTATACACAAAATATTTTAACAATTTTTTTAATACTAATATTTAATTATAAAAATATATGATTATTTTTTAAACACTAAATGCCTCTGAGGGTCCAGTAGAGTAAAATAGGAATCAAAGGAAGTTCATAATAAATGGTTGAGAATTATTGTATTATAGGGTATAACTTTGTACAAACACCAATGGCAGGTCTAAACTGATAATTGTTTGAAAAAAGTTAAATTTTATGACTGTGTAATTATTGAAGTAAAGAGGTCATTTTTCTGAAAAACTAAGGTTAGGTTATACTGACTTGCGTTCACAACTATTTCCACGATTAAACTATTTTCCCTGTGAAATAAATAAAGAAAATACCTTTATATACAAACAAATGACGTTAAAATGCAAGCATTTGAAAAAAAATCCACACAGGGAAAAGTAGATTTAAATTTGCCGTACTTAGTAAATAGTGTGTGTGTGTGTGTGTGTGTGTGTGTGTGTGTGTGTGTGTGTGTGTGTGTGTGCCCTTGTACGTTTCGACGCATGAGGATGTAATAGTTCGGTCAAGTACCTAATGCTCGTGTTTCTGGAAAAGTATCAAGACAGCTCGCGATTTAAAACCTACAGCAATTTTCACACATCACTGCACAGCCAGAGTAACCTAATGATAAACTGAGCGCAAATTTATGCTTTCATCTGTTCAAATATGTGACGATGTACCAATGTTACAAATCAATACATTTTTTTTAATGCGGTATTTCAATATCAATACAGCTATCTGGCAGACAATCCCTTCAGAACGATGCCTCCGAATACATTGAAAGGTCTCATAAATTTGAAGTTCATGTAAGTACTAGAATTTAACTGGCAACAATTTCAGTTCATTATATTCAGATACAATTCTTCAGATGCATTCATTTTATTGATATAAAATTATTGGTATTTCTTAATATTTTTCTTTTTGGACTGTTTAACCCATGCCTTTCATTCGTCAGGACTGGGAAAATTATCAGAGATATAGAGAAATTATGGTATACTCACGGTTATGATTATTATTATTGAGCTTTTCTTCTTTCAACTTTGTTACCATTTCTTGCCGAGAGTCTTCCCGACACCTAAGGTAAAGAAACTCCCTGTAAATACTGATAAGCTATGAAAATAAACACACCAGATTGTTTATTTACAAAATCAAATGAAGTCATTTATAAAAGATAAATTACTTGGATGGTAAACGTTCTCACAGCGACAGTGCTTTCCTCAATACGTCTAACAATCTTTCTCTCATCTTGCCGGAATGGTAAGACAGAGATCATTTTCAGATAATTTCCAGTTCATTTCTTCATATATCATTCCTAGTGTTCCTACAATCACTGGTATTGTAACCGCCTTGAGATGCGACATTTTCGATTTCAATGAGAAAATCTTTTGCTTGGACTTTTTGTTGCAGTGTTTCTTTTGCTGAAAGCAGTTCTTCTCTTGGCGAGAATCTATATTTTCTCTTCATCTTACTTCCTTTTCTGTCTTTTTACATTGTTTCTACAGATTAGTTCATATAATATTGATATTTCACCTCTCATTATTTCAATCTCTTTTCCAGTTTGGAATTCTTCTCAGGTTAGTATTTCTTTGTTTTTGCAGGGCATACAACTGGTTTCAATTTTCTTAGCAGCTGCGTAAATAATTTCATTTAATTCAGTGAGATCTGGTTTTAGTTCTTGTATAGTTTCCTTTGTTATATAGTTAGTTTAATTTTTTTTCTATTTTGGATTGTATTTGAAAGCTTATGAAGTGGCTCTGTATCATGCATATCAGTGTATCTTACAAATGCAAGCTTATTCAGGATTTTCTGCTTCAGTTCTATCATAGACTCTCAGTGTTCCTCAGTAAGTGTGTTGTCTTCAAATATTGTTTCTCTACCACTTTCCCCGCTATCTTTATCAGGTTCGTTACAATTTATTTCTCCAGACGTTTGCGTGCTCCGGTCAGATTGCAGTCTTTCAATTGAGACTTGTGGAGAGTTGCTCTCTTCGTCTGGTTCTTCATTTCTTTGTTGTCTTATATTTAGGTCATTTTCCACTGCGCACTTGATTGCAGTTATTTCACTATCTGTGAGTCTTTTATTTCTGAGGATATCCCTCCTAACATTTGCTAACTTGTTTTTGTCCAAATACAGTTTGCTGTCTTGATTTCGTGTTCGCCATATTTTAGTGTGTTTCTCTTCAGATGGCCTTCCTAATGCATAGAAATAGGCGCATATTAATTCTGTATACTCTTCTCAGGTTCATTTGATCGTCTTGCATTTTTCTTTCTGTGGTAGGTGTGGTGGTAGACTTCAAGGGCTTGAGTTGGGGCAGTTCCCGTTCAAGTGACCATCCAGGTTTGTATTCAGAGAAGCGTTTGTGCCAGTGGATGACTTTTCAACACTAGGTTGGCTCTCTCCTGAGGGACGTGCTTCCAGATTAATCATAGGACAAGCGATTTGGTGTACTGTTGTAGTTTTCCTTTGTGTTTCGTTAGACAGAGTTGTGTACATTAAAATTATTAGTATTGAACCCTGTATTGTGACAGATGTAGAAACGGTTGTTGTCTCTGACACTACTGTCGACTCTGCCGTTATGTTACTTTAATCTTGCTATTAAAGCATTGCTCATCATTAGTTACCACTAATTGTGCTTTGATCTGTATAGTTGTGGCTAACCTTTGTAGCCATGGTGACAGTATAGCCATTATTTATTTAAATCTGCCACCTTTGCTACTACTACTGTGTGGTATTATTAAATGTTGCTTAGTTCAACTTTTGTCTTATACTTGAGGTAATCATTAATATGTGAGGGTTGAAGGGAATAGTAAGTAGGAGGTAGAGGAGCAGCCTTTTGAATAGACCAAATACCACAGGTATGTAAATAGATTCGGCAGATGGCGAGGAGATCAGCAATGGACATTCCTGTGCGATAAGGAGACAAAAGAGGCCTTACACCCTTGTGGTCAGCAGAGGTCAATGTGTTTACTACTAGTAGTGATCAGTGAGAGTGCTGATCTTGGCCTTGAAAAGAACCAATTCACCCTGTTCTATTTTTAATTAATGATAGAAAACAACAACAACAACATCAACAACAGCAACAACAACAACAACAGCAATAATAATAATAATAATAATAATAATAAAAGTAATAATAATAATAATAATAATAATAATAATAATAATAATAATAATAATAATTAATTCGTTTTATTGGCCACAAGGGCTAATATCAATTAAAAACATATAAGGACAAAGACAGGACGAAGGTTACAAAAGGTTTTGTCCGAAAAGGTAGGAAAGTTCGTCTAAACAGAGGAAGAAAACGGAGAAAGATATAATAAATAAATAGATAAATAAATAAGTAGAACTCCCAAAGGGGGAGGCGCTTCGAAAAAGGAAAGGTTACACGTGGAAAAACCCAT
>NC_068982.1:120328105-120330809 GCF_001194135.2 Octopus bimaculoides
AAAGACTTGACCCGTCATTCTTTTTGTCGGGGAGTGATGCAGAGAGAAGAGAACAGCTTGTTATTCTTTTTTCCGACATTTTTCAGATATGATACGTGTGAAATGTGAAAATGGAAGTTTTTCAAACGAAGAATTCACCCCTAAATGGGGGAAATCTCGCCTAACCGACTAGCTCCGCAAGAACCTAGTCGGCTTGGCTACAACAATATATAAAATTTAAAACAGATTTCAAAAGATTTCCGGGTAAAAACGGCAACAACTTACAGAGCTTCGGGAGACACGTCCATTCGCTTGAATAATAATAATAATAATAATAATAGTATACTGATATTCACATCTTTGAAATTTTGGATTTCTGATTTTTTTTATTTTTATTTAATTTTCATAAGTTTTGCTGTGGTTTACAGCTTTTGTAATTGTGCAGTTTGTATATATTAGCAGGTGCTTAAATCCTTATTTTTTATCGTGCATTTAATTGTGTTGTTGCAATAAAAGACATGCTTACATATTCGGGTAGTCATGGAGAAAAGAAAGGTAAAATTTTCACACAAAATCTTAGATATTAATTTTTTTAATTTTCTAGGGATGATCTTTTGTATGTCCGATCAGAGAAGACTGTAGTGTTTTTGCAATAAAATCGATGTTTACAGTTTCGAATACTCAGGGAGTAAGGAAAGAAAAGGAGGGTAAAATTTTCACAGAAAACTGTGGATATTAAAGTTTTAAAATTTACTAAAAATGATCTATTGTTTGTCCGAACAGAGAAAACTGTAGTGTTCTTAGAATAAAAAGGATGTTTACATTTTCGAATACTCAGGGAGAAAGGAAAGAATAGGTATTCACAGAAGTTGTAGATATCAATTTTTTTTTAATTGATCATGTGTGTGTTCGAAAATTGTAGATATGTAAGGTTCTTAACTTATTTTGATGGAAATTTAAAATACTCACAGGAAATTGTAGTTATTACAGTTTTTGAGAGTTATTTTTCAGTTGTCTTGCTGGGTTGTATTAGTGTTTCTGTGTCTTCAGCTGCTGACTATTATTATCATTATTATTATTATTATTAGTAGTAGTAGTAGTAGTAGTAGTAGTAGTAGTAGTAGTAGTAGTAGTAGTAGTAGTAGTAGTAGTAGTAGTTAAGATGTCGCACAGTATCCAATATCGTGATGTTGTTGGTTGAAGATATTGTGTCTACCGGGAGACTGTACTGTCTGTCAAGTCACAGCGAGGACTTCAGATAGATAGTACTTTATGCAATATGCGTGCAGTTCCAAGTAATACCGATTTTTGCAATACACATAGATTGTAGGGTATTTCCAAAGTTTCCAGATGATTTTTGAGGTTGGGTGGTATTGAACCCAATGCTCCGATGAGAATAAAACAGAACTTCTAGCTTGTATTACTTTGTCAGTCTGAGTGTTAATGTCCCACATCATCTTGTATTTCTTACTTTCTAGTACTTTACTAAGTTCATTTTCCTATCCACAACTTTTCATTGTATTGAAATGGTCTTTTTAAGGATTGTCAAAAAATAAAAAAATAAATAAAAGTAAAAACTTATTTACTTATACCCTTGTTTTGAAAGAAAAAAGAAAAAACAGAGAATAAGAAATAAAAAAGGAAAAATAAATAATAAAAGAATGTTTTCCTGTCCTTTTTATATTCTTTGAGTTATATTTAGAATATATTCCTGTCATACATTTATTTATTTATTTTTGGCCAGGTGTAGTTCTGTATGAGAATACATTAGTATAATATTTGTAAATTAATAATTTTAAAAATCAGTTAGTAAGTAAAATAAAATAACTATATATATCATATTATACCCATACATATATAGATATACATACATACAAAACGTACTCTTTGCTTTTCTTTTTTCTCTTTCAAACATTTAACTTCGGAGAGAATCTTTTTATGAAGTGTAGTTCCATTGCCTTTCGGTATTGCGGATCGTCCTATGTACATTTGTAGAAGGGAAAGATTTTGAACTTTCGTCTCCACATATTTCTAAATGTTTACTCAATGGAATCTTTCGTAGTTCTTCTTGCCGGATATGTTGCCTGTGAATTCTTGCACGTTCGCAGAGGAGTTATTCGTTTCACCAATGTAATTTTCTTTACATTTTGGGCAGGTAATGCAGTATATGAGATTTTGTGTTTTACATTTCATATCTGCATTTATCTTTAAAATATATCCGCTCTTGAACTTTACATGGGAACCACTTTCTATATACTTGAAGTTGTTGGTATTGTTACACGTTTCACATCTATCTCCACATTCTTTTACTATGAATTCTGGTTTGCTCTCTGATCTGAATTCTGCCCTTGTGCGGTGTTTTTTAAGGTTTTTGGTTGACGTCTGCTATTCCGTAAGGTGTTTTTTCAATCAGAGTTTTCATCTTGGGGCTTTGTAGGAGTATAGGATAGTTTGATTTTATGACGTGGAATATGTTAGTTATTCCAGGACTGTATATGTTAATGAACGGAATGGTGTTTTCATTAACTTTTTCTTTAGGTGTCCGTAGTTGGGTGATATTCAGTTTCATCGCCTTTTTAATTCCTTCATTAATTAAGCCTAAGGGGTATTTTTGTATACATATATGTATGTATGTATGTATGTATGAACGTATGTTTATATATATATGTATGTATATATACTTATATATTATTTATATTATATATGTATATATATATATATATAT
>NC_068982.1:120331557-120333568 GCF_001194135.2 Octopus bimaculoides
ATCTACTTTTCCAGTGAAATTCTTCACTGATATCGAAAAGGTGAAAACAAGCAATGTTAATTCTCTAAATGAAGTATTAACAGTAACTGCACGATAAAGTGTAGTATATTGCCACTTAAGTGTGGCTGACCCCTAGGGGTGGATGTTACTGTTGCTTTTAGCCCCAGGAGGACATCTCCTCCAGCTGGCTTATCGACACACGACTGTGTCCTGTTTGCCAAGGGAAGTTATCCCTCTCACCACGATCTGCAGCACGAACGGATCCGGATTTCAGGGTTATTTCCCTTCGTCGGCGTTCGATAGCTGCTGACCTTGGCGCTCCTGGTGATTAGTTGCGTAGGTACAGTCCTTGGTAAAAGGTATACGGTATCAGGTATTTCAGCGGGTAAGCCGTAGTTTAAATTACATGCAAGAAGAAAATGGAGGCAAAATAACAGGAAGAAGCTGGTTGTTTGCGCTATTATGCCATTAATTTAATTAATTAATTAAAAAAAGTGGTAGTAATAGTACATTTACGATCGTTTCTGTTTACCAGTTGTAGTGGTGGATATCATTAGAATGCATAGTCGTACTATGTATGTTATGTCTGCGTGTGTGTGTGTGTGTGTGTGTGTGTGTGTGTGTGTGTTACTATATGAGTAACACTATTCTCTTTTGATTTGCATAACCTACATTGGGAATCTACATGGTTTTTGTCTATGTTAGCTTTTATCTAATTAATCCTTAGTGCTTGATCTTGTGCTGCTACTAACAAACTGCCTGTGTCCCTTTTCAGCCTTCTTTTCTGCAACCATAGCTATAACTATTTGCGGCAACTATCTTTGGGAATCTACCATGTAAAGTTTTCTCCTGCCAGTCAGATAACTTTCGTTCTTTTCTTTGGTTTTTAAGTTCGTTTGGCATTTTGGTTTCCCTATATCTTACTGTGACTCAAGCAGCTTTTAATAAACTTTCTTCACTATTACCTACTGATATTAACCCTCTTCCGCCTGCTTGGTAAGTATAATTTTGATACTCCTGCCTTTGGGTGGAGTCCTCCATTTATATTTAATTCCTCCCTAGTTCTTCTTGTCTAGATTTACTAATTCAGATTTTGTCCAATCTACTATAGCTGCTGAATATCTAAGTAACAATATTGCCCAAGTATTTACAGCCTTCCCTAGATTCGGACCATTTAGCTTTGACTTCATTAGCTTCCTCACCCTTCTAGTGTATACCTTCTCAATTTTCGTTTTCATCTCTATAGTTAGTACTCTGTCAGATTCTAATACTCATAGATACTTATAACTCTCTCCTTCTTTCAATGATTTTAATGTCTGGTCATCTGGTAATTGAATGCATTCACTGTTGACTACCTGTCCCATTCTCATAACTAATATTGCACAATTATCTATGCCAAATTCCACGCCTACACCTTTGCTGAAGGGTCTTACAGTCTATATTAAGGAATCTATCTCTTTTTCATTCTTACTAAAATGCTTCAGATCATCCATTTTGAACAAATGGTTAATTTTTTCATTATTATTTCTGAACTAATACCTGTCTTTGCCTTTTTGCCTAATTATTATTATCATTATTATTATTATCATTATTATTATTATTATTATTATTTTATTCTGACTTTTGTTTTGCATTTGTACAAGTTGGATCCAAGTCTCACCCTGAGACCTCAAGAGACAACAAGTTAGAAGTTCATGTAGGTGTTATGCCTAGGGTACCATATATTTGGATTTGTACAGTTTTGTTCAAGTGAATGTTTAAGAAACCATAAGAAAATTATGTTTGCTTTAAAATTTGAGATCACATAGACAGTATTTTACGTAGGATATGGGCAGTTCCCATGAGCACTATCTTTTGAACTTCAGCCATTTTGGGGTTTCCTGGTATCTGAGCTAGGTAGTAATCAGCCCGTTTCGCTGTCATTCCCAGGGCACCTATGACAATAGGTATTGTTTTCGTCTTCAGATTCCACATTTTGCTAATCTCTATTTCAAGATCTTTATATTTGCTC
>NC_068982.1:120335667-120342140 GCF_001194135.2 Octopus bimaculoides
TTCTTCATGATCTTTGACAACTATATCTGGTCTATTTGCCTTAATTTCTCTATCTGTGTGTATTGGCATATCCCAGAGTATGGTTGCTTTCTCGTTTTCTGTGACCTTTTCTGGCGTGTGTTTATACCATCTTTATTATCATTATTATTATTATTATTATTATTATTATTATTATTATTATTATTATTATTATTATTATTATTATTATGAAGGCGGTGAGCTGGCAGAATTGCTAACACACCGGGCGAAATGCTTAGCGGTGTTTCGTCTGTCTTTACGTTCTGAGTTCAAATTCCACGCAGGCCGACTTTGCCTTTCATCCTTTCGGGTCGATAAATTAAATACCAGTTACGCATTGGGGAGTCGATGTAATCGACTGGTCCCCTCACCCAAAATTTCAGGCCATGTACCTATAGTAGAAAGGATTATTATTCATTGTTATCATTACTGAGATACATTGAACAATGTAATTGCTCAATGTGTTTCAATGTAGGTTTGTTCAATATAACAGGTGTGACAGACATCCAACAAAGTCAAAGTGAATACTTTCGCAGTATATTAGTTACGTCCGTTTTCGTTTTAATGACCACAGGCAAGGCTGTGTGTTTGAGAAGTTTGCTGCACATCTACAACGCTTGAGGAAGTGTTCTACCATAGTAACAGGTCCACAAATGTTTGTGAGTGAAACTTGGTGCATGGAAACTGCGGGGATGCTGAAAATTCCTGGCTCTGAGTAAAAGAAAATACAGGAAGATCATTTAATTATGGTTTTATTCAACATATTCCCTTCTTAGATTCACACACTTCTTGCAGCGCTCCTTCAGTTTTTCCAAGCCTTGTAAAAGAACACAGAAAGTTGAGCCTCCAACCAGGCCTTTGGCGATACCCTTAAAGCCAGGAACTCTTCAGTACACCCTCGTAAGTGATAAATTTAAACCGTTGACTGGTTAGCATCAGCAAGTGGACCTTAGAGCTCTGTAGCAGAGCTCGCTCTGTTGGAAGCATAAAGGGTCGTTTACTGTCTAAGATTAACTTGTCTCTTTCCATCGGTCTTAGAGATCCTGAAAAGGATCATTGCTGTTACTCTACTCGTCCAATTATACCATTAGAATGTTATTACTTGGGTTTGGATTCAGCTTTGCCGTTCATCTTTTCAGGGCCACTGACATATACTTTAGTCATGACCTGGTGTTGCTGAAATCGATTAAACTCCTCCTACTTGGATATTGTTGTCGTATTATATCTTGGCTTTACAGATTATATCTCATCCACTCCGCATTGTCTACGTAGTTTTAAATCGTGTTAGAGGTTATTTCGTTTACTTATTTTGAATTTAAAAAAGCACTAGAGGAAAGTTTTATCAAATAATTACAACTTACAGTGCTACATATGTGAGAAGTCACCATATGAACACTATGCTATATCTCTTGGAATTAAAATGTTCTAAAAACAACCACTCACTTCACTAATTGTCTTCAGCAAAGGATAATACAACTGTCTCGTGGCCAAGGCCGCAATAGAGATAACAGAATTCAATTTATTGCGTCGTTATATTATGAGAGAAATGACATTATGTCAAAGCCGATATTAGGAATTGTTTATCATTATTATTGCTGTTGTTGCTGTTGCAACATTGGAAATTAGTATTACGCATGTCAATGACGACACAATCTCAGAGAGTGGTAAAAGATCTTTTAAGGAGACATTTAAGTCAGTTTCATCTAACTTACCACTGATATACTAAATTGCTTATTAAATTATTGTCCTCGTCTAGCTGAATATAGCTTAGATACACTAAACTGTGATTGATACTACATTTTATTCTTCTGCATCAGTTTAGATCTTGTTAACAATTTATCTCAGATAATTGACCACAGTGTATGAAAAAACACTGTCCAGTCAAAACAGTACGAAGCCTCAGCGACTCGTAGATAAGACAATATAAAGAGAAAAAGAGGAGAAAGGCAGATGGGTAGGCAAGAGGAAACGAGCAAGAGGTTGGAGTGAGGAAGGAGGAGGGGAAGAGGATAATTCGTGGTGATTTTTGTTTTACTACTGATTTTATTGCTCAGAACCTCCTCCCACCAGATCAAAGGCTTTCCAGCCGTGATCATCTAGTCTTTCTTTTATTGAAACTATTTAGACAAGAACAGATAACAAAACCAAGGCTGTGAGGAGTTTTCAGCACTTTATAAGGAAAGAGATATAGTCTTACGGCTGTTTCTGGGATATCCTTTAACATTGGCGGCAGTCCCGTTCACGTCATTATCGTTAGCTGATTTGTCTGAACATTTTCTCTCATAAATGAGGTGTGCTTTTAAGTTACCACCAACCAGTTTTTTATCGAGACACCATCTCGGGCAAAGTTGCCCACCAAGGCGAAAGAGACTTTGCTCCCCTGGTTTTGATATCAGAGTGATTCTACTTTAAGTTCATTGCTATCCAGGGCTAATGTACTCGATATACCCGGGACACCAGTTATTTGAAGGCGCCGGACACTAGCATTTTCACTCCCTTCTGCAGGTTCCAAACAGCTTCACCAGGTGAAGACCTGGAGTTGGACTTGATTACTGCTATCTTAAGCGGTAATTGCAAATAAAGGAACAAAACTATTTGGGAGTGGGGGAACCCACTTAACAAAACACGCTCTGTGGGGTTTGCTGTATAGTCGCCATTTCATTTCAAGGTTGTAGCGATGGTGTTGGCGAATGTCATGTGACTGAGAAAGAAAGTCTGGGGAGAGAGAATGAGAGGGGTGGAGCAGGAGAAGATGCGTGTCTCTTGTAGGTAAAATAATATAGTGGAGGGTGGGCGCCCACGAGCTAAGAGAGGTGTGTTGTATTACGAGTGTTTAATTCCTTGTACCTCAAGTACCTCAGGTATTTATAACTGGATTGAGGTTCAATTGCCTTTATCATTTCACCACTTGGCATACATCTGCCTTCTTTCCTGACAAGCTTTCCTCGTCTCATCACCATCGTATCAGATTTTGAGAGTCTAAACTCCATCTTAATATTACTTGAGAAAATCTACACAGTCTGGATTAGGCTGTCCAGTTCAGCTTCACTTTTGGGGAAAAACTTCAAGTCGTCCATGTGGTGCACCTTGTCGACTAGGTCCGGTTTGTTATGCTCTAGTGTCTGATCTGTTTCGATTGGGAAATCCCAGATGATTTTACTAGTCTCCGACTCCGCCACTCTCTGAGGTTTGTGCTCATAATACGTTTTGCCTTTTACGCAAGTGGTTCAGTTTTCCCTTACCTCTTCCCAGATCATACCCCAACTCATTATTATTATTATTATCATTATTATTATCATTATTATTATTATTATTATTATTATTATTATCATTATCATCACCGTCATCATCATCATCATCATCATTATTATTTTTATTTTTATTATCATTATTATTATTATTATTATTGTTCAGTAGTTTTATTTTTATAACGTGCTTTCACTTCACTACCGAGCGCAGCTCTGTGCGCCTTGGGTATGTGCTGTGGTTTGTTGTGGTGCTCTTATGGTTACTATTATTATTATTATTATTATTATTATTATTATTATTATTATTATTATTATTATTATTATTATTATTTGTATACGAGGCGAAAAGAGGTACCACTTTGTTGCTCTGTAAAATTTGTTGTTTTATCAAGCATTTCTGAAAGAAAAAAATATTTTGTTTTGAATACCTCTTGCGAAAAACCCTTCTGGAACTTCTCTAGATATCTTTCCCGTATAAGAAGAGAAAACAGAGATTTTTTTTAAGCATTAGTTTTTGTGCTTACATTCAACCTAATAAGAACTAGCTATGAGTCGACGAAGAGTTAACGCCTCCTAAAAACTTCAATTGTTTATAAAAGTACAGAAATTAATCAAGACGAAGGAAATCATACGAGAAAATGTAAGCGTTTACAACGCCAAAACAATAATTTATTGGCTGAAAACATCTGCACTGAAGTAGATATTACTAACGATGTATTCAACAGCAATTATAAAATACACACGCAAGTTTTCTTTGCCGGGCCGCTATAATCAGCACGCATGCGCTTTTCCTCAAGCAAAAGACTGAATAGAGAGCGTCGAATTGTAAAACAAAGAAAGCCTTCTTTCTTTTGTTATATCTCATCGAATTAACGGATCATTGATACAAATCAACCTAGCAAACTTTCGTGACAAAGGGATAAGCATTCATAACGCAGTCCCTTGATGAATAGCAAAATACAAAGTAAATAACTTATCTCCGCATTTCGGAAGACAAAGAGGCCTTCCTCGTGCCGCTTGAAGAGTAATTGCAGCCAGCATTTGCCGATGTACGGAATGGTATATTCTCTATGAGATGAGGAAGTAATTACGTAACCATATATGTAATGTTTGTAACGGATGATGAAACGGAAAGACAAGTTATATCATTAATATCGCCTTGTAACGAACAGAAGAAAATAAATAAGACAGTCCACTGTCGAGAACAGTAAAAACAGAATAATAGTAGTAAGGGAGAGGCAAGTAAAATGTTCAAAGCGCAGCTTGACCCACCTCCATGATTTTCACAGATTTTTGTACGAAATGAAGAGCAGCTTGAACATTTAATGAGGTAACCTGAAGATTTAGGGGCAAACTTAAGGGCAAAATGAGCTTTGCTCACATATAGATAAAACGGGCTTCTTTCAGTTTCCGTCTACTGAATCCACTCATAAGCCTTTGGTCGACCCAAGGATATAGTAGAAGACACTTGCCCAAGGTGCCGCGCTGTGGGACTGAGCCCGGAACCATGAGGGAAGCAAGCTTCTTACCACACAGCCCCGAATGCGCCTATATTTAAATCTTTAGTAAGACGTGTGCACTTCTTTGCCTATTTCGATGCCTGAATTTCCACGGACTGTTGCGAAACGAGAGATTTACTTCACGAAATGAACGGAAAGATTAAAGTTTACTAGAGTTGTGAAAAATCTTGATCTAATTCAGAAAATTGTAATCATCTTTTATTTATACCTGCTTAATTTGTATAATAATACGTCTTTTTTTTATATATCTTTAATTCATCCTTATATATTTTGTAACACATTTGTATGCCCGCTTGTTGTATGAAAAAATGAGCCCTAGTGGCTAAAATTAAGAAACGATTAAAGTGTTGGGATCTGATTTGATGTAGACTTCCAGGTGAACAAGAACTTGTGGGGAGGTGACGAGCAGGGTAACCAATCTCACCCAGAAATGGGCAGAGAGGAAACTGTCCTTGAAGGATCGGGCGGAGGTGGTGAATGCATACATCGCCTCTGCCATCTACTATCGTCTGACCGTCGTCTCTTGCCCCATTTCATACCTGATAAAGTTGGAGTGCTTGCTCTCCCACTTTCTATGGAAGGGACGTGTTCTGCTCGTCAGTCGGTCCATCTACTGTCAACAGCCGCTGAGTGGAGGACTGGGCATGCCGAGGCTAATAAAGCGCAGACATGCGCTAAGGCTGTGACATCTCCAGCCTTTCCTAAACGGTGAGCAGGTGTGGTCGCCGTTCATCAAACGGGACTCTCTGCAGCTCGTCTGATGGAACTACAATCCTGGGTCAATCGCAGACCAAGAAAGGGCGCTTGGCACCTGGAGTGTCGGCAAGCGCTCACAACCTTCTGACAGGTCTTTGAAAAACATATTAAGAATATTGGAGCTGTTGTCAGGCACGGGGTGATCCAGAAAACAGCATTGTTGGGTACAGCTCGCATTTTAAGGAGAATATTGTCTCTGTGAGTCACAGGAGAAGGCACTACTTGAAACCTTTGGTGATTTGTTATTGCCTGCTTTCAAGTAAAGAATAACCGATAATTAAGAACTATCCTCTTTACATACAATCTTGACACATCACTCTTGCAGTGTAGTTCCTTCTTCATTGTCATTAATTTACGTGTTCTCCGGTCTAACACTTGTAATTCATGCTTCTTCCAAGATACTCTTCCTGCGTCATATCTCATCAAAGCAACCGCCCACGTGTTAATTGCCCTAATCTTATAGCGGCCATTTAGCTTCGATTGAAGCACAAGCCGGGGTTCTCCTCAAATACTCTTTCCTGTACATTTCTTTCATCATGTGTTCATATTATTATTATTGTTCAGTAGTTTTATTTTTTATAACGTGCTTTCACTTCACTACCGAGCGCAGCTCTGTGCGCCTTGGGTATGTGCTGTGGTTTGCTGTGGTGCTCTTATGGTTACTGTATTGAAAGTGTTTTGCGTAGGATGTGTGCAGTACCCAGTAGTGCAATTTTCTGTATGTTATATATATTTGTAAGTCCTGGTGTTTTTGTTATGTATTTGTCTGAATATTTTTTTATTATACCTAAGGCACCTACTATGATAGGAATTGTTTCTGTTTTTAGATTCCACATTCGAGTTATCTCTATTTCCAGGTCTTTGTATTTTGAAAGTTTTTCCATTTCTTTTAGAGAAACGTTGTCATCTGCTGGTATTGATACATCAATTA
>NC_068982.1:120342511-120350114 GCF_001194135.2 Octopus bimaculoides
GAATATATTCCTTCTTAGCCAGGACTGGGCAGCCAGAGATAATATGATTTATTGTTTCTTGTCCATCTCCACATATTCTACAGTTACTTGTTATGTTTCTTTTCATTATATGTTTTTGGTAATTTCTGGTGGGGAGGCTTTGGTCTTGTGCAGCAATTAAAAATCCTTCAGTCTCTGCTTTGAGTCCTGAGCTTCTCAACCATTGCTGGGATTTTTCTCTGTCTATTTCTTCTTCTTCTTCTTCTTCTTCTTATTATTATTATTATTATTATTATTATTATTATTATTATTATTATTATTATTATTATTATTATTTTTATTTTCAGACATTTTTCTGTGTTTTACACCTGTATTTACGCTTTGCACGTACGTGTGTGCAATCCCAAAGGTGATGGATTATCCAGTACAAAGAATCTTATTGAAAACCCAGTGCTACGTGTTGGTGTATGGGTGATCGGCGTAGTCGGTGTCTTGGGAAACTGCTTGGTTTTACTTGGACGTTTTTGCATTAACGAAGACAACAAAGTTCATTCGTTTTACATTCAAAATTTGGCGTTGGCTGATATGCTGATGGGTGTTTATTTGCTAACTGTCGGTTCTAAGGATATGTTTTATCGTGAGAAATATTTATCGAACGACCAACAATGGAGATATTCATGGCTTTGCAACAGCTGCGGAGTGATTTCAACTATTAGCACAGAAATGTCTGTTTTTACTGTGGTACTCATTACTTTAGACCGATACATTAATGTCGTCTATCCGTTTTCATTACACAAATGCGGACGAAAAACAGCATATTTTTTAATATTATCGATGTGGCTCGCTAATTTCCTTCTTGCTGTACTGCCAGTTCTCGGCATACCTTATTTCGGAGAACATTTCTATCGAAACAATGCTGTGTGTCTACCTTTGCATATCCATGAACCGTATATAAAAGGTTGGGAATACTCAGCTTTCTTATTTCTCGGTATAAATGTGCTAGCTTTCATATTTATCTCCTATGCCTATTTCGTCATGTTTTGCAATATCCGTAAGTCAGCCATGTCCCTGCGAACAAATCGTGAAAATCATGATCATCTTATAATGAAGAGATTCTCCATGATCGTCCTCACTGACTTTATGTGTTGGGTTCCTATAATAACAGTGAAAACTGTAGCACTTGCAGGTAAGCTTATCGTAAAGTTCCTTTTTTTCATGTTTCTTCATTTTAGTTCTTTTAATTTCTCCTTCAGCTATTTTCTTTGCATCTGTACAGTTGTTGATAAAGAAATATTCAAATGTTTAGACACGGATTAATCTTGGTCGAGTTGGCCTATAATCAAAATCATTTGAGCATTTCGTTTTCTTTTGTGTATCAGTGACTACTTTTTGTGATCTGTCCTTATCTTTTTAAGACACTAAGGTATGATATTTCAATATCTTGTTTACTTTTAATTTAAAGTGAGTAGCAAGAGATAATTCTTCCTTCCACGTCTACATATCTACATTTATGACTATTTCACTTCATTTTTATTGGTAATCATGGATAAAAAATATATGATCTTTTTTTTAATTAAACACAAAATTAAGTGGGATAGAGAATATCTATTTCTATTTCTCATAAAACATTTTGAACTTCATGTTTTACGAAGGAAAACTTAACTTGCTGCAAACGCTAATCTTTGAATGCTTCCAGCTTTTTAAATACTGCCAAACTGTTGTCCGAATAGCTATAAACAGTTTCCTCGAAGTCACAAAATAACTCCGTTCTCAGTATTTACTGACTCTGTACAAACCACCACGTCTATTTACATTATCAAATCTTTACTCAACACATGCTATCATCAACAACTTTTCTCCTTCTTTTCATCACGCTTATTTTCTTTCTCTCCCTCTCACTTTTTCACTATTTCTCTTTTTCCTCTTACATTCTTTCTCATTCCCTCTCACACACACATACACACTCACACACGTACACACGCATCGTCATTATGACCGTTAATCTTCTTTGTTATAATTTCCATGTTGTTTCTCAACGTTGGTGCTTTCTGTTTCCAGGTTACCATATTGATGACAATCTCTACGCTTGGTTAGCAATTTTTATTCTACCAATCAACAGTGCCCTTAACCCACTAATCTACACCATGATGACTACACATTTTAAGCGAGCCGTCTTAAAAAACGTCCTTGTCAGAGCTTTCGGAAAAGTGAACCAGTCGGATCTTACCGGATCGTCTTGCGGAGTGTTACGACAACACAGTTGTGTTCAGGTTACTGAGGTAAAGGTTTCGTCATGCTAATGCATAAAAGCAAATCTCAGTCGTTTCACCTCGTCAATAAACATCATGAAATACAATACACATTGTACAATACACATTGTGTTCAAAAGTATTACAGCAAACCGCATTATGGTTTCGTTTCCCCCTCGTAACTGCGACGCAATTTTTGCATCTCGGATTCATTAAGAAAAAGAGAGCCGATCCATTTCCACAAGCTCACTTCAACAATTTCTTTTAAGATATAGTCATGTGACTGTATAAGAATTCCTTATTTTAACATACAACTAGTGATCCAAAGGGTTAGATCTTTTGCTGAAAAAAACTCAGTCACCTTGCATAATTATAATTGGTTAAATGTTTTACAAGCGCGTCCATATTTTATGTGAAATATTTGTTTAGGCATTTCTCAAGAAGGAAAACTGATGTAACACCTGGGACTTTGTTTATATTCTATGGCGTAGACTAGTCCTTCTTTTGGGGGGAAGTGCATATGTTGTTTAGAGAGTGGAATTAGCCCTGCGTAAAGTGTTTCTCACTTTAAAATATCTTCAAACATAGGCATCGCTAAATTTTTAACATCTTTTTATGCAGAGCCGAAAAAGGCAAAACACTCAATGAAAATGTTCATGATAGAATGAAGGCATGTGACAACGTGGATCGTAACTCTCTAAATAACTGCTACAAGAGTCGCCACATTGGTGCAAAAGTGTGTAGGTTCCTAGCAGAATTGACGAGGCACATTCATGTTGCTTTAACAGCGACAAGTCTCATTCAAGTGACGGTATTGCAGTCATTATGTATGTGTGTATGTATATATGTATCTTTTGCCGATGTGTATTAGTAAAAGAAAAACCTGATAAAAATATTCAGCGCCCAATATCACTCTGACCATATACTTCCCCTATATTGTGCGCCCCTTCAACCAGCTTTACATCTTGCTTTCCCTCCTCTCAAGCCAATAGTCTACTCCAACATTTCTTAGTCCTGCAATATGCTTTTCTTCGGTTCTGCATTTTGCTTCCCCTTCCGCCAGCCTTACTTTGTGTTCACCTTTCTTTATGCCTTACAATATGCCCTTCTGCCAGTTCTACAATATCTGCTCCCTTTGTCAGCCCTACAATATACTTTCCCCTCTTTCAACCTGAAAGTGTGCTTCCTTTTCTCTCGGTCATATGATGTACTCCCATTTTTACCACTCCTACATTGTGCGCTTCCTTAAAAAGTCTGCTCTAAATTCTCCAAATTCAGCTTCTTTATATCACATGAGAAATCCAATTTGAAAACTTATAACTAACTTACAAACAAGAAATTTATCGTTTAGGATTATTCATATCATCGAGTATATCTGTTATCGGACAATATTTGAAATGCTTCACGACAAATCATACGATAGGTAAATAACACCGCACAAAACTCCCGTCTTTTACTCTCCAACTAACTCCTGTTCTCCGTCCTCCAATGTTCCGAGATGGACTTACCCTCCTCTCTTTGTGAAGCATCCCAAGGTGATTACCTACACCAACTGGTGTGTAGCTCTGAATGTACTTTGAAGCATTTGTTCCACTAGAGTTACAAATAAAGTTTCTTTACAACGCTCACCTTATAGTGTACTGGCGATTGTCCCGTTGGAAACCTGTAAGTCAACAATACTATTCTTCAAAATATGTGTGTGCGTGCGTGCGTGCGTGCGTGTGTGTGTGTGTGTGTGTGTGTGTGTGTGTGTGTGTGTGTGTGTGTGTGTGTGTGTGTGTGTGTGTGTGTATACTTATTAACACATCTGCTGATATATCTAGTTGTGTGTTTGCCTATGTATATAACTACATCTCTTTCTATGAATATATCTGTATTTATATCTATATTTTCTATATTCTTTCCAGTTGAAAATTATGGCCGATGACTGCCGAACAAAATCAACCAATAAAAATGCTGTGATCATGTGATTTTAATCGAGATCTCCTATGACGCGACCAATGCGTCTGCTGTGCCGTCTCACTCAAGTCACGATGCCTCTAGAATATTTTGCGGCTTCACTGCAGCTGTCCTGTCTCATTCCCGTTACGCTATGATACAACTATAACATTGTGTGGTTCCCTGTTGCAGTGACTACAGCTTTATTGCCGTATCTGTCAATGTTACTGTTGATGACTGTCTTGACAATCGTTATTAAGACTCATATCATTCCACTGCCAGTCGTTACAACAATAATCTGACACAGTTTCTGCCTCTGAGTGGTGCCAGAAATATTAAAATAGGTTGCTACCTTGAAACACACAATGGCATTCATTTAAGATTTAAATAAGAACTGCATTGCATTCCATTACATCATACCATGCCTCGTGAGACAGCCTGTACAGGAGTACACAACCAGCTAAAAATAGCAGCCAAACATTCCTTAAATAACACCCTAGCTTCTGAAAGTAAATAAGCACAGTGTATAACAAAAACATAGAATGGGCACGGGGGGGGGGGCTTGCCTTTGGTCATAAATCTACTAGAACAGGATTGACCTATGGCTAAACAACCACACCGCTTCATTACATCATAATATACATCACACATGCTAACAAACATTTATCTACCTCAAAATAGTCACCCGAACTGCAAGAGACAGCAGCCAAAATCTCCAACAACTCATATTCTATATGCTGGTAGTCATTACAAGCACACACACTTTTACGTATATCACACAGACACACACACACACAGACACACACTTACACACAATCATATGTGGTGCGTGTATGCGTGTATGTGTGCGCGCAGATGCGTGTATGTGTAGTTTAACCCGAGATCATCATGTACTTGGTGTGTTTTAAAATATAGTCCTGTTATATATGGTGCTGAGTCCACCTCTTTTTTATGGTAGGCACATCACGTCACCCAGTTTTATAATACCTCATTATTGGCTGCCATTAGCGGGGATTGTTGTGTTGCGATCATTTGGAACTGTGAAAAGTAATAAGCGACAGCAACAACAACAAAACACTAGTAAATAATCTATAGAAAAGTTCAAATATATCGCAGGTCAATTTCTCATGTGTCTGTATGTGACTTGTGAGCGACTTGCACTTTTTTTTTTTTCTGCACCATGGACCATTGTTATCCAATTTTTACTTCCCTGCAAAATAAACACTTGTTAAGCAGTAAGCATTCACACAGGATTTTACAATATGAAATATTAAAACAGCATTATATGTGTGCGTTTGTGTATGTATGTATATGTATATCAGTCATTTTATAAATGCAAGGCTGTAACTGCACTTATATCATAGAAGCAATTTCATAAACGTCATGCTTGTCATAAAGTAATATAAAAATACGACAATCATAAGGTAAAGATTCTTATACGCATTTAATCAATACTTGTTAATACATACACATGTAACATTTAGCATGAGTTGGGTAAGGAAGGCATCTTGATTTTTCATTATCTTTCAATGTCTTGCAGATCTGTATTATCCTATAATACCAGACTCATTTGTAGCGTATAAATTAAGGAGCTGAAGTTGGGTTATCTCCCCCAAGAACCCATGTTCAGCCATACTTTGCTCCAGGCGGAGTGGTACGTATCGTATTACTCCAATGATAAGCATGAAACTGAAAGTATATCAGGGATACTGTATTTGCAATCTCTTAGCCAATAGACGATAAACGCATTCTTTCTTCTTTATTTTTCTAACCATACTGGCGTCCAGAGGGCAGCTGCTTTTCACAAAAGCATATTTTTTTCTTGTGGTCCCACACAATATCTGGCTTGTTGTGTTTTAACTTACTTCCTGTTTTAATTTTTAAGCTCCACCAGTATTCTTTTGATCCATCATTCTCAATTTAGTCTACTTTGTTGGAAATTTTCGTTTTCTTCTGTTCCAGACTGACTAGCGCATCATACCTCTTGGGGAGATAATATCCAAGAGACAATATCTCGCAGTTAACAATCATGAAATTGATGTCTTCAGTTTTAGTTTAGCACAGCCTATATTTGTAATCTATCGATGTTTTCTGCTTTTCACAAAACAGAAACTTAGTGGAGATCTCTTGTTCTTGAATTGCATGGAGGCAACCTTCAGAATGAGATGTCACAAACTTGTCGGTACTCCAAGTCAAGCATTTCAGATGATTTATTTTCCTCAAAAACAGGCGTCTTCTGTGCCAAGTGCTCATGCACTATCTTCTCAGTGAACCGGTCCCTATTTATATATTGTTCTGATAAAGAGAATGTTTCAGTTTTCCTTGGAGAGAGCTCTGCATCAGCTCTTATTTCATGTCTCCCCTAAAATTTCCTAAAATTCATTAGCTCTCCTAATGTCATTGTTATTTTCGTGCTGGCAAACTTGGGCAAGATAGTTGTTGGCCCGGTTCCTCTATTGTAACAGAGCATCCAAAAATCATCTTCCTCACCAAACAGGTTTGTTATGGTTACCGGTTTCGTCGCAGACGGCCCAATCATGTGACAGGTTTTTCTGGGTTACATGTAATAAGACACGACAAAACAAACAAACAAAAGTACATAGATGTGTACATACATGCATACATACATAATACATACATACATACATACATACATAAATACATTCATGCATATATACATACCTACATACATACAAACATACATACATACACACACAGATGTGTTTGCAGTACCAGTCTTATACATGCATGCACATTTTTAATGCTAGTCAAAACAAAAACTGAATCTCCAGTCTGAAAGATAACATCATGCATACATTAAATATGTACATTTATCTTACCGAGGCTAGACATCTTCTAACGAACTGCAATGTGAATGATACACATCTGAAAATGTTTTGTCAAAAATAAAAGAAAAAAATATCATCCCCTTAAATTTGAACACTCTTTAACGTTAACTGTTTACTGCTTCAAACTTGAATATGACTCCATCTACATATCTATCTTGAATATTTCGTTGGGATAATTTGGAAAAGGACGCTCGAAATTTAAACAAATTGTGTTCGTCGGGGAAGGCGTGTGTGTGTGTGTGTGTGCGTGCATGCGTGCGTGCGCGCGTTTTTGTGTGTGTGTGCGCGCATGTGCATGTTCATTGCAATTAATTTTGCAATTTCATCGACTTTTAATGGAAAATATCGTTTATTTTATCTTTACATTTGGTGAGAGAAAAACAGATAATAGAAACACGAATATTATCGAGGACGTTGTTCTTGCTTTGATCCAGGTTGTTTTTTTTTTCTCCTTTGAGAAAAGTATAGTTTCCTTTTTATAATATTGACAATCAAATTTTTAAAAAGACTTCTACTTTATATTTTCTTTGTATTACAATTTCTTTTTCGCTTTTAACACGTGGCTTCTAGCGCTAACACAATTATATA
>NC_068982.1:120351652-120352317 GCF_001194135.2 Octopus bimaculoides
ATATATATATATATATACAACGAGCTTTTTTCAGTTTCCGTCTACAAGATCCACTCCACTCACAAGGTATTGGTCGGCCCGAGGCTATCATAGAAGACACTTGCCCAAGGTGTCAGCAGTCGGACTGACCCCGGAACCATGTGGCTGGTAAGCAAGCTACTTACCACGCAGCCACTCGACTAACAGGTATATGTCGATTAGTGTTTTGAAGTGTTTAGTAGGGCACTGGCACAATTTGGGCTACCTGGTGTCATCCGCAGCCGGGCTATATTACCGTTGGATGTACTTCAGGCACTCTGCAGTGTTAATAATAATATGGATTTGGTATTAGTTTTTTTGTACAATAGTCGTCTCGACGCAACCTGCTACTGTCCCTTATGGGTGGGACTCCGTTCAACATGTTGTGTTGCATTCGCTTTGCCGTTTGAGTCTCATCAGGTATATCCATACATAATATCAGGTACAGCCATACACAACTTTATGTATGGATGCACCTGATGAGACCCAGAATCCAAAATGGATGTAACACGACATACTGAACGGAGTCCCACCCATAAGAGACAATAGCAGGTTGGATCAAAACGATTGTTGTACAAAAATACCAAATCCATTTTCTGGTTGCTTAAGAAATTATTATTATTATATATATATATATATATATATAT
>NC_068982.1:120352548-120353987 GCF_001194135.2 Octopus bimaculoides
GTTAAAAAACAGTTTGAGTATTAAAATACATATATACATTCTTTGATGATAATAAGAGGAATATATTTAAAGTATAAAGCTTTGTATGAGCTTTGTAGTGTTACATACTGATTATCACACATTCTCTGATAATAAGACGAAAATGTTAAAAACAGTGTAAGTATGAAGATACATATATGGAAAAATACATATACATATTCTTTTATAATAATAGAAAATGTTAGAAACAGTTTAAGTATCAAAATACATATATACATTCTTTGATAATAATAATAAGAATATGTTTGAAACAGTTTACAACATTGTTATAACAAAAAGGATTTGGTAAAATATGTATATATATATACCCAGGAAATATATCTAAGAGTTCGCAAAAAGTTGAGGAGGAACTGACCTAGCAGTTTGTTCTGTCAGAACGAATTTACTAACTTGACATAAGTATTACTCAAGAATAAGCATACAAACTTAGGTTATTTCTTCATATCTAAGATAGTGTAAATCTTATTTATATAAGTAACTACTGGATACAAAAAACATCACGGTGAGTAGCGAGAAATTTATTGAAGTAATAGTAAAATTAAGAAGTTAGGAAAGTGATGCAGTCTTAAAAAGGGTATATTTCTTACAGACGGGTGTAAAATAGAATGATTAACAGAATGTGCAGCTGATGATATTTCCTTTGTTTCGTGTCCATAGTTTTATCAATCTCCCATTATCCTATTATCCACTCATATCATGACTAGCTTCTTTTTTGGTGTGCAATGTTATCTCGTAGCACACATCTCATCGCAAGGACAGAAAAAATAAATTTCCGATATATGATTCGCGATTATATTAAATGCATCAACTATTTATGATGACTTTATCAACTGTGGTCACGATACAGTACTTCCCTAATAGAATCAAAATATGCCCCAAAAAGATGGTAGAGGAGGCTCAAATAGATAGATACTGGCCGTTTTGTACGATATCAGGTCTAACAGTGTTATGTTTAACGAGTCCCCATAATATATGTGTGTGTGTACAATAATATGTATATATATAAAAAACTGAGTGTGTGTGTGTGTCTGTCTGCCTATCTGTATGTGTGCATCAGTAAAACTCGAGGACTACACAACCGATTTAATTTAAATTTTACACATACACCAGTGTCATGGGCCAAAAACAATTTCAACTTTTTGTTTAATGCGAACCCGAAGCAATCTCTTAGACTGTTTCGATATTATGTGTCAAAAGTGAAACAATAACACCTCTATTGTAATGTGAGAGAATAGTCTCAGTTTTAATAGTTTCACTATTAATACCTTCGCTATGTATATAATATATACATAGTGTAACTATTAATAGTGAAACTATTAAAAGTGAAATTATTATCTCACATTACATATATACATGCACACATATCTATATATATATATATATATATATAGATATATATA
>NC_068982.1:120355837-120356966 GCF_001194135.2 Octopus bimaculoides
TTTTTTTTTGCCAAATAATCACACGCGTTATATATTTGTTCTTCACTCGTTACTTTTCTTCTCATGTCCATTGTCCGGAAATCTTTCGTCACACATCTGTGACCTCTTCAGCGACACTTTATGGTATGGTCGGATAGAAGACTCAAAGAGAAATTAGCAGTGAACTCTATAAATGTAACCATGAACTCCTACTATGTGTATGATATCAACATAGTAGCCAAAGCAACCCTACATGACAATGTTGATGATCTAGAAGCTAACACTGTGGAGAGCATCCAGCAAATAGCTAACTCCATCCACTTGAGTATTTAAACAACGATAGACTACCCCAGTAAGCACCCAAACTATAGATTACCCGTTTTAGACTCAGTAGTCTGGCTAGAAACGAAGAACAGTAAGGTCCAGATGCTTCACTCTCATTATGCCAATCCCACAGCCTCTAAATACCTTGTTCACAAGAACACGGCTATTGCGGACAACGCCAAGTTCAACATTCTTATAACTGACTTGGTGAGAGTGATGAGGAACGTGTCTGGCATGTGCGACCCTATGGAATTGGAAAGGTATCACTTCATCCACCGCATGTAGTTCTCTGACTACAATCAAAGGGACAGGATTAGAGTATACAAGGGAGCCAGGACTAAGTACAAAGCCATCAAAGAGAGTGCTGCTCAACGGATCTGCCCGCTGTACAGGAGTAAATCCTGGGACAGCACAGAAAGGACTAGAAATGAGATAGATAATGCCAACTCTTCGTATGACAACAAACAATACCAGAGTGTCATGTTCGTCGATGCTACTCCTGGCGGCAAAGTAGCATATGTTTTTAGAGAAACATTAAGTAAGACTAATCTACGGATTAAAGTTGTCGAAAGGCCTGGTGCCCCTATAAAATCCCTGATCGGAGAACAATTGTGTTGTGTGTAGTATGAACCCACGGGTTAACTGTAAGGTTAGGAATATAGTGTATAGCTTACGATGTACTGAGGGACGGTGCAGAAACATGACAACTACTTACATTGCAGAGACTGCACGCAACACAGGAGAACGTATAGGTGAACACTAGCGAGAGCTCAAAGAAGAGAAAGGCTTGTCAGTGCTCTACCAACATGTTCAAGCAGAACATGGT
>NC_068982.1:120357131-120359332 GCF_001194135.2 Octopus bimaculoides
GCTCAAAGAAGAGAAAGGCTTGTCAGTGCTCTACCAACATGTTCAAGCAGAACATGGTGGCTCGATTAATAGCATAGAGGTTAAAGTATTATCGATGCATAGAAGTGACACGATACTTATACAGATCACAGAGGCTGCACACATAGCAGTAGACAGAGCGAGCCTCAATAGAAAATACTAATGGAACAATAACACCTATCACCACACCACATGACTAATGACAGAAGGGAGTAGAAGAGAGAGGGAAAAATAACAATAATAAATAAAACACAAAGAGGGTAATACACACACAATAGGCATATATGCACATACCTGTGATACATATAAGAAATAGAGATAGATAAATAACAAAAACATATAAATACATTTAAATAAAGGGTGTGGATACAAACAACGTAAGAAGCGAACCCATACACACACACACACAGTAACTTCACAGATGGCCGCAGCAATATCAACAACACGACTGACAACGACAGCGGCAGCGGCGATGACAACGACGGCAATAACAACAACTACTACTACTACGATGGCAGCGCCGCGGGTGAACACACAAACACAGAGAGATACAGAAACTGTACCAAATTTTCGAGTCCTAGGACAGCAGCAGCGATAACAGGGGAAGGGGATGGAACTGAAGGGAAAGGCATACTGCTACTAAGAACAATTACACACACACAAGCATACACATATACACATATACATACACATATACATACACATGTACACACACACACATGCACACAAACACAGACGGAAACGCATGCGCACATGAGGATAAACATCATAGAAGAACATAATGAAATAAGTGGAGCAACAGCATACACAAAGGCGAAAAGTGTCGCTGAAGAGATCACAAATGTGTGACGAAAGATTCCCGGACAATGGACATGAGTTAGAATAAGAACAGTAATAAACGAGTGAAGAACAAATATATAGTGCATGTATTTATTTGGCAAAAAAAATGACCGTCCCGAAATACAACAATATATACATGCACATAACAACCACGTGTGTATAATAAAAGAACATAATTTGTTTTTTAGAAGTGTCGTGTGTGTATCGTACGATATAGACAAGAAAGTGATATTTCGAACGCAGTATCTCCGTTGAAACAGCAGAAAAATTGAATATTACCCTTACTAGGCGGTAAAAGTTGTCTGCAAACAGCTATGGGAGTCACTCCCGTGTTTTAATGGCGTTACTACGTTCGAAATATCACTTTTTTGTATATATACAATATAATTATCTTGGTTTCTAGTACTGATATAAATTTACTAAAAATGGTTTATCCTTTATATTGGAAATCTATACGGTCATCTACATCTGAGGAGAGAGGTTTCTTTCAAATTGATGTAATGTTTTCATTGATCGATTAAATGGAGCCGCTTGAAACAGCCGTAATGCATTGATACCTGGACATCCTTGTTACTTATTTGCATTTTGTTCACCTAACTTCGAGCTGCGCAGACTATACTGAACTGGCTTGGTGCCTCAATTTAAGTACCTAATTCAACTGACTCTTAATATTATATACATATATATACATAAGCACATTCACACAAACATACACAGTAACAAACACATACGTTTATATTTTGTATTTTGTGATCTTTGTACCGATATTTAATAAATTCTTTTGAAAGTTAATGTTCTCGTTATATTATTTTGTATCGATTTCTTTATAGGGAGAGTTTGTATTATTCAAGCCTTTCCTATTTGTATTATTAAAGGAAGTTAAACTATTTCGACATGAAATTGGGACAACATTACGATATCACTTCATTAATAATCTAATTTACATCCTATAACATATTGTATGATGAAGGGGCTGGCACAGATGGATCTCTTCCTGATATATTTATGCACCATGCAGATAAAGAGAAGAAAGAATTAAAATTAGTCATTACTCATTTTGCCCCAATCTAGACATTTCTTTGAAAATTGAAAACTATCAATTTGGTTATTAACGTGGGAGATGTACAATCCAACAGAGAAAAGAATATTGATTGTTAAATACCTGCTGTGGTTGAATGTGTTTCCAAAGTAGGCCTACTATCTGATAAGTCTCTCCTGTAAGATCAGCTGCTGTCTTACTGAAGCTCTTTTACGAGTTATATTTTTCAAGCACAAGATTCAAGTATGTGAAATTGTGAATAAAGTGCAACAGTTTCTACTACCATAACAAGTGGTATATATAT
>NC_068982.1:120359973-120360649 GCF_001194135.2 Octopus bimaculoides
ATATATATATATATATATATATATATATACGATACTTAAGAATTGTACTATGTTCTGATCGGTTTGATCGTTAATACTTTTCGTTATATACATAGACCGAGATGGTAGTCCAATCAGGAACTTATTTTTATAAAGCAAGGTTAATAACGCACTACTTATCCACTTGGTTATCCATACAATGACATTTGAAGATCAAAGACATTGAAACATATTCTAGATATAAATACTGTAAACGTACACTCTAAACATAAGGTCAATAATCCAGAGAAAATATTAGATTATCGGAGAACAAACCGATTGGAACGTAACTTAGATATAAGTATTGTGTATATACTTAAAGAAACTACTATTGTATTTATATGATGCGGAAGACACTTTTGGGATTCGTTTGTAACTAAAGTCCTCTAAATTCCTTCTAAGATCCTCTCTCCCTCTTAACCCCCACTCTCTCACTCTACTAAAACTTTCTCCTCTCTATCCCCTCCTTCTCTCGCTCACTCCTTCTCTTTCCCCCCTCTCTTTCCCCCCTCTCTCTCTCTTTAGTCAGAGAGTAATGAGCATGTGCATATATATATATATATATATATATATATATATATAAATTAAGGTACTCAGAAATCTGGATGTTTGTACATTTACAGATTTTTATTAATGTCACATATTAAATAAAGCGCTT
>NC_068982.1:120362811-120363618 GCF_001194135.2 Octopus bimaculoides
CACAAATTAAATCTTGCCATGGAGGAATGTAGTGGCGGACAAAAAACAAGACAGGAAAACAAACAGAAAAGGCTTTACGGCTAGACAAGAAAAATTATGTGTGTATGAACGCTGTGAGGCACGAACTTGAAAGTAGGGACGAAGTAGTTCGCGTGTTTGCTCGGCGATAGCCAAGGAAGAAAAGGATTATTGACCGGAAGCATGTGACCATGCCGGTGTAAGGGGAAGAGAGAGAGTGGTAGAGGGAGAAACAAAGGGAGGAAGTAGAAAAATAGGTGAGCAACGAGAGGAAAAGATAAAGAGAGGAAGTACAGGGGGAAAAAAGAGATACGTAGTAGAAACAGAGGAAGAACGAGAGGGGTAAAGCGAGATACGTAGTAGTAAAGAGGAAGAACGAGAGGGGGGGAAAATGATAGAGGAAGAGAAAGAGATAGAGTAGCGTCGGAAAATATGAAGTTACGAAAACTACTTACAATTGGAGACGCTGTAAAAACAAATGTAAAAACAAATAGTAAATGAGTATATGCATATATACGTACAGGTATGTGCATACCGACATCCACCTGTATGTATAGGTGCATATCTGGGTACAGGACATTGCAAATAAAACGTAGACGAGAAAACACACAAGCCACATAGAGAACATTACATATATGTATGTATGTGTGTGTGCGTGTGTGTATATATATATATATATCAATATATATGTGTATATGTATATAGATAGATAGATAGATAGGTTTCTTTATTAGCCACACAGGGCTCAACACAGAGTGAACAAAATACAAATGTAGAGTTTTTCTTTTC
>NC_068982.1:120368302-120370309 GCF_001194135.2 Octopus bimaculoides
CTTGTTGTTGCTGCTTTAACTGTGAGGAAGGAAGACTAGGAAATTCTTTTTCGAACGAAACACTGCAGACTGCAACGTTCGTTTCACAAAAATTTTCATGGCTACAAGACGCCATCGTCTCAAAAAAAAATGGCTAAAAAGCCGAAATTGGTTTTTATATCCTGGAAATGTGCCACACAGGGCAGATTTCCGTCGCAAAAAACTTGCACCAGAGAGTCTACAAGTTGTTATACAACTTTGTATATAAAATAAATTTTACAAACAAACTTTTTAAAACATGAAAAAGGCAAAACTTACGGAGCCGACACGTCTACCGTCCGTCCATAGAGATAGATAGATAGATAGATAGATATAAACTTGCATATACGTCGCTTAAACTAACTAATTTGATGACTACTAATGAGTTTAATTTACACCAATAATCCGCCCACTCTTGATCATCGAACTTTCTTTCTTCCCAACTCTACTGTCTCGTCTAATATGGTTTCAAATTTTGCTACAAGGGCAGCAATACTTGGTGAGAGGATGAGTCGATTACATCGACTCCAGTGCTTAACTGGAACTTATTTTATCGATCCCGAAAGGATGAAAGGGAAGTCAACCTCGGCAGAATTTGAACACAGAATGTTCCAACGGGCGAAATACCGCTAAGCATTTCGTCCAGCGCTCTAACGATTCTTATTTCTTTATTGCCCACAAGGGACTAAACATAAAGGGGTCAAACAAGGGGATTAAGTCGATTACATCGACCCCAGTGCGTAACTGGTACTTATTTAATCGACCCCGAAAGGATGAAAGGCAAAGTCGACCTCGGCGGAATTTAAACGGTGTGCAAACGTTTCTGCCAGTTCGCTGCATTCTGTTTCATCTAATATGAATGCTCAATCTATATATATAAAACTTAGAATGTGTGTCTGTCTGCCGGTCAGTCTGTATTCTGTCTGTATGTGTGCATCACTAAAACTCGAGAACCACCCAACCGATTTCATTCAAATTTTACACATCCTTTTTCACATGTTTCGACCAGAGATTGTCCAACTTAATAGTACCACCTGATAGGATTACCTAAATCATTTTTAAGTCAAGTTTTGTGATATTCGAGTAGGGAATTCTTGTTGAGTAATTTGTATCCAAGTATAGGTGGCTTACCTGGTATTCCTTGAAGAAATTTGTCCAGATTCCGTTTAAAGGTAATGGGATCTTTTTCCTCTTTGATCTACTTTGAGACAATGTTAAACAGGGCAGGGCCTGTTGAGGAACAGAAATTGCGTTACAGTATATTTATGCGTTGTGATCCTGAAATGGGTAGGGGACGTATGGCCCGTGGTCCTAGCCTTGGATGAATTCTGAAGCTAATGTTGAGGTCGTTTAGGCAATGCTGGTGGTATATTCTCCACATCGTGCAAATGATGTACCGCTCGCGGTGGCGCTGGAGAGAGTAGTGTTTCAATGTTTTAAGGCGGTCCCAGTAATCGAGATCAGTCATGCCCTTAATTCGTTTAGTGAATGCCCACTGGGGTGATTCAATTTTCGAATGTTGTGTTTTGTATGAGGAGACCACAGCGGGCAGCAGTATTCAAGAAAAGTGGAATGATGACACTCTGTTCTCTGGACCGGAAGGTTCTTAAGATCCAGGAGCTCATCCTACGAGCTATATCGACCGTATTGTTGATGTGGGCATCCAGCTGAGATTGTTATCAACAATTACTCCTAGGTCTCTGATATTATTAGATGCTGTGAGAGGTCTCCTTAAAGAAAGAGAGTATGGCTATTTTAGCATTGGTCTTTTTTCCAAAATGCATCAGCTCAACTTTTCCCTCGTTTAGTTGCATTTTGTTTCTATCTGGGTTCAGTCCCACTGCGTGGCACCTTGGGCAAGTGTCTTCTACTATAGCCTCGGGCCGACCAAAGCCTTGTGAGTGGATTTGGTAGACGGAAACTGAAAGAAGCCTGTCGTATATATGTATGTATGTTTGTGTCTGTGTTTGTCCCCCAACATCGCTTGAC
>NC_068982.1:120371502-120374137 GCF_001194135.2 Octopus bimaculoides
TGGTGCTTCTTACATTGATGCTGAGCGGAGAAACCCTTAAAGATCACCGGTCAGGATCACCAAGCTCCATCAAGAGAGTAACTGCGACGTATCCGCAGGAGTAGCGTCCACAGTTGTGCAATCAGTTAATGAAAGGTTCATTATGACCCAAGCTCACAATTCAAGCTCATAATAATCTTTTCTACTCCAGGCACAAGGCTCGACACTGTTAGGGAGGGGCCAGTCGATTAGATCGACCTCAGTACGCAACTGGTACTTAATTTATCGACCCTGAAAGGATGAAAGGCAAAATCAACCTCAGCGGAATTTGAACTCAGAGCATAAAGACAGACGAAATATCGCTCAGCATTTCGCCGGGCGTGCTAACGTTGCAGCCAGCTCGCCGTCTTTCATGTTCATAATAATGAAATTGGATGGCAGCAGAGAGTCATAGGAATCCGCGAAAGCAACTCAAAAAGGAGTTCGATCTCAATTCAAATTCATAATAATAAAATTGGATGGCGGTAGAGAGTTATAGGAATCAATGAAAGCAGCAAAAAGAAAAAAATTCTTATCCGCTACAATCATTGCATTGTATTTTGGAGCAGAGCGCATAGCTCACCGAAAACTACTTTCTCTGTAAAAATCAGTAGTGTCGATCACCTATTGAGAGAAACTCCTTACCACGAAATAACAATTAATGTCATGGGCCACTAATACTTTATGAGAAACTTCTCCAAGGTGACTTTCTACGTTAAAAATAAAATTCGCTCACAATATTGTCAGTTACTAGTGCTTTTAGGCCCGCTTCGGTTTCTTGGATGTCCAAAATCTGCAAACAAAGCATACGGCTTTATCAGTAACATTTTATATCAGGATAAATTTCTAATAAACTTTGAGCGTTAAAACCAGAATGACGTTAGTGAGACACATCTCGTTTGCGACAACTTAATGAAGAAGAATAGTGTCGACTTTAGAAAGTAATTTGAGGGAGGTTTGCTTGCTAATTCTAACAGTTCGAAATGCCTAAATGACGATGATGATGATGGTAGTGGTGGTGGTGGTGGTGGTGGTGGTGGTGGCGGTGGTACTATACCTGTTGCGTTTGAATAAACTTCTAAACAAAAAAACAAACTTATTGATCTTAGAAACTCAGAAACTAAAAAGTTTAACTAACTTAACAAACTAAAAACTTAATAATTTGACTTATTTTTAAAGAAAAAGAAAAAGGCAAAACGCAAACTCCCTGAAGAATAAATCTCAATTTATTTGCTCTGTTAAAATGGTAAGAACATGTCTGTTGTTCAATACCAAGCTCTTGTAGTGCCTCTAGCTAAGTCAGCTACCAACTGCGTCTGAGAAAATTGTCTCTGTTCTGTAATATCACATTTATACAGTTGTGTCCTGGAGGAGGGATAAATGGTTATTTTATTTTTATGGTCGGTAGGCTTTTCTTTCTAATTGTCATTTATCATTTTCTATACGTGATTATTATACACGTGCTTTTGTGTGTGTGTGTGTGTGTGTGTATGTGTGTGTAATTGTGTGCATGTGTGTATATGTGCGCGTGTATATGCGTGTGCAAGTGTTTCTGTGTATGTATGTATGTATGTATGCATGCATGCATGTATGTATGTATGTATATGTGTGAACGTAGGTCTGACTAAATGTACGTATGAGTGTACGTATGTGTGAGTGTGCGTGTGTGTACGTGTTGTGTGTGCATGTGTGTGTGCACGTGTGTACGCATAAGTGGGGCTGTTTCTATGTACGTGTGCATATGTGTGAACGTAGGCTTAACTGAATGTATGTATGAGTGTGCGTGTGTGTACGAGTGTGTGACTCTGTGTGTGTGCACTCATGTATGCGAATTTCTGAGTGTCTCAGTGTGCGTAGTGTGTGTGTGTGGGTGTATGTATGAACGTGTCTGTGAGTTGGTTGTATGTGTTTATGTACACGTGTGTGTGTATTCATGTATGTGAGTGTTTATTCGTGTATGTCTACGAACGTTGACCTGAATGAATGTATGTATGAGTGTATGTATATGTGTACGTGTGTATGTGTGTGAACGTGGTATATATTTACATATATATATGTACATGTGTGTATATGTATGTGTGATTGTGTGCATGTGTGTGTGCGTGTTTGTATGCGTGTGTGTATGCGTGTGTGTATGTGTATATATGTATATACACATATGTGTTCATGTAGTGAACTACTGAGAATATTTATGCGTTTGTGTAGGAATGCATGTGTGTGTGTATGGGTGTGTGTATGTGTGTATATGCGCCTAAGTCTTGTTTGTGCGCGTGTATATGTATGTGTGTGTACGTGGGTCTAACTGAATGTGTATACGTCTGTATGTATGAGAGTATTTGTGGAGTATATTTGCGTGTGTAGGTGTGTGTATGCGTGTGCAGTTATGTCTGTTGGCATGAACGTACATGTGACAGTACAAGTGCATGTATGTTTGTTTATATGTGTGTGAGTGGTATATGTGTGTGTATAAATGTTCATTTGACAGTGTGTGTGCATGTGTGAGTGCATGTGTTTATATATATATATGTATATTCGTGTATGCATGTGTGCTGCAAATAAGCGCATTAATACACGCACTCATCCCCAGCCTCATCAACGTATATATATATATATATAT
>NC_068982.1:120375165-120375709 GCF_001194135.2 Octopus bimaculoides
TGTGTGTGTGTGTGTGTGTGTGTTTATGTTTGTCCCCCCAACATCGCTTGACAACCGATGCTGGTGTGTTTATGTCCCCGTAACTTAGCGGTTCGGCAAAAAGAGACCGATAGAATAAGTACTAGGCTGCTAAAGAATAAGTCCTGGGGTCGATTTGCTCGACTAAAGGCGGTGCTCCAGCATGGCCACAGTCAAAAGACTGAAACAAGTAAAAGAGAGTAAGAGTAAGGCGAGAAACAGCAGCGTATGAAGTAGACATGAACATAGGAACATTATGACACTGAGTTATAAATATTACGAATGATTGCTAGGTGTAGGCGGATTTCAAAGAAGCATTCGTGTTCCCAAGATCGATTCCAAATAATGAAACAAATTTCTGATCTGATGACATGGTCTGATTTACTGAAAAATGTGTTTATTGTTACGTTCACAATACCCCACACAGAGGGGCAATATGACGTGGCCATATGAAAGGAAGGGCCTATGAAGAACTTGGAATGTCGTGTGAGATTCGAGAATCATGGGGTACTTGAAATGTTATGGG
>NC_068982.1:120375809-120376339 GCF_001194135.2 Octopus bimaculoides
TACGTGTGTGTGTATATACATTAAAATGCAAACCATTTCTCCCTTTTAAAAGTTCTATTCATCTGTCTCCATCTTAAAATTGTGATACATTAGGAAAAATATTACAAGTCCAGTTATGAGACTTACAATTTTAGCCATTATTTGATGATAAAGCTGATGTATCTCTGCTGATTGGTTTTGGTGAGGAGGATGAACATATTCTAGCAACATGCAAGTCACCACATGCAGTGTCTGTCTGGCAGCATAACCGAGTCTTGTATATCCTTAGTGAGGCACTAAGACAGTCATGCAACACTGCAAATGCAATGAAAATCAGCAATATTTTGTACTTTCTATCATTTTACGAGGAAGGCGCAGGAGTGGCTGTGTGGTAAGTAGCTTGCTTACAAACAACATGGCTCCGGGTTCAGTCCCACTGCGTGGCATCTTGGGCAAGTGTCTTCTACTATAGCCTCGGGCCGACCAAAGCCTTGTGAGTGGATTTGGTAGACGGAAACTGAAAGAAGCCCGTCGTATATATGTATATATAT
>NC_068982.1:120376863-120378244 GCF_001194135.2 Octopus bimaculoides
GTTTATTGTTACGTTCACAATACCCCACACAGAGGGGCAATATGACGTGGCCATATGAAAGGAAGGGCCTATGAAGAACTTGGAATGTCGTGTGAGATTCGAGAATCATGGGGTACTTGAAATGTTATGGGTCTGTGGTTAGACCCAAATCGCCCAATGTGATTGACACTGGACTTAGAGAAAATAAAAGAACAGCGATTGGTGAACTGGAAAATGGACCATAAAATGCTTCATCGTGTATATAGCGTAGATGTGTGGGTATAGCGTAAGACCAAAGATGAGAACAAATAATATATCGTCGGTAAGATGTAAACCAAAATAGTTCCTTTATGGTTAAAACGGTTACAGTTACACAGTTTGTAGTAAAGGCTGCAGGTTATAGATAGATCGATCGATAGAAGATAGATAGATAGATAGATAGATAGATAGATAGATAGATAGATAGATAGATAGACAGACAGACAGACAGACAGACATATAGATAGATAGATAGATAGATAGATAGATAGATAGATAGATAGATAGATAGATAGATAGATAGATAGATAGACGGACTGACTACGACGGACGTACCGATGGACAGGCCGCCAGACAGACAGATAAAAAGATAACATACACACACATAGAAACAGGCACATGCATACATATAGTTTCAATTACAAGAAATCCCATAAAGGATCAAGGTATATCAAAGTGAGGCACGCCACTAATTGGCAAGACACAATCACGCAAAGCAGACAGTTGAGTAATCCATTACCATCGTACGGAAGACATCGTAGAAGGGAGATCACTGTTATTAGGTAATCAGAAATTCCAATAGTATTCGAAAGTGTCCAACAATGAATGGAACTTTAAGCATGGTGTAAAAACAGACGAATAAAGACAAACGAATGGCTTATCTGGTACTGCTACAAGTGTTTCGTTAAGAGTTTCTATTTTGACGTGAACGTAACCCAATTAGTTAGACTATGTAAAACGTTACATTATTCCCAACTCATCAAGCAATCATATAAAACAGTTAGTAACAACTTCTTGATTAGTCAAAAGATTGTTGTTAATCTATTAATTAATCAACAAGTCGTTATTCACCTGTTTTACCCAATTGCCTTTAACGTATTACTATGTTTTTAGCTGATTACACAATCTAATTAATTGCGTATTACATAATCTAATTAATTGTATTACGCTTACGTCAAAATACAAACTCCTAATGAAACGATTGTAACAATATCAGATAGCCTATTCGTCTTTTTGACACACGCACACACACACACACACATACATATATATATATATATATATATATATATATATATATATACACACACATACGTATATATATGTATATATAAATACATATATATACATATATATATATATA
>NC_068982.1:120379012-120379905 GCF_001194135.2 Octopus bimaculoides
ATATATATATATATATATATATATTAAAATACGAGATAGCATTTAAGAAATAAGAAGAGGATGTAAAAATAGATAGAGGAAGAAACAAAAAAACGTAAAGAAGTTTACAGAAAATATAAACAAATAATACAAACGAACATGTAGCCAAAGTAGCTATATAGCTAGATAAGTCAGGAATAAAGCAGTCGGTTATTTAAAGGTTCCACAGAAATCATGGAGGAATCGAGGGTCAAGTAAAGCCAAGAAATAGAGGATAGTGTTCAACAACCGTAAACTTCTAAACGGAGTTAACAAGGTTTTACAAAAGAACCCCAGAAAGAATACGCACACATACATAAAAGCACATCTACCGAAGCATATATACGTGCATATAAGTATTAAAATACACACACACACACACACGCACGCACACATACACACACACGCACGAACGCACACACACACACGCACGTATGCACACACGTACGCACTATCATAGCTGCACTAATATATCTGGGTGCATACACACGCATAGATATTTGTGTACGCACGTGCGCAAGCACACATACAAACACACACACGCACACATACGTACGCACTATGACAGCTGAAATAATATATATATGTGCATACACACACGCGCATAGCCATCACACAACATTATATTATATATTGTGAACACTTTTTCTTCTAACACGTACTGCTATAGTGTGGACAAAAGGAACCCAGACCTTACCTGATAAGATCATTACTACTTAACACCGCTGGAGGGAGCACTCCAATCAGTCAACATGTGAAGTATAGAATGTCCTGCAGTGCAAGCTGTATTTCAAATATAAAATATGTTACGTATAACAGCGACATCTATACTTGCTAACTCTCTAGCTATATATGTGTATATGTGCGTGTGTCAG
>NC_068982.1:120383137-120385155 GCF_001194135.2 Octopus bimaculoides
TGTGTGTGTGTGTGTGTGTGTGTGTGTGTGTGTGTGTGTGTGTGTGTGTGTGTGTGTGTGTGTGTTTGTATGTATGTATGTGTATCTATATATATTATAATATGCATAGATAGATAGATAGATACATACATACATACATACATACATACACACATACATATATGCATACATACATACATACATACATACATACAAACATACATACATACATACAAACATATATACATGCATACTTACATACGTACGTACATACATACGTACGTACGTACGTATGTACGTACACACATACAATGTTTCTTCTGAAAGTAATACAAAATAGATATAATTTTCTTATAAATGGTCATTCAAATTGCACATACTCATTTTACTCTTTTACTTGTTTCAGTCATTTGACTGCGGCCATGCTTGAGCATCACCTTTAGTCGAAGAAATCGACCCCAGGACTTATTCTTTGTAAGCCTAGTACTTATTCTATCGGGTCTTTTGCCGCACCGCTAAGTTACGGGGACGTAAACACACCAGCATCGGTTGTCAAGCGATGTTGGGGGACAAACACACACAGATATATATATATATGCGACGGTCTTCTTTCAGTTTCCGTCTACCAAATCCACTCACAAGGCTTTGGTCGAAGCTATAGCAGAAGACACTTGCCCAAGTTGCCACGTAGTGGGACTGAACCTGGAACTATGTGGTTACTCCTGCGCCACATGTCAATAAATTTTTTTTTTTCTTATATTAAAGTATTACATAACTTTAGGCCATCATTTGAACTCAATTCTCGAATCCTCTTTGAAAATATTCAAACGTACACTATCGTACCCACTTCTTCACAGCTGCTATTTTCTCATATGTGCTATCAAATCGGTGTCTTTGAAGGCTGTCTTTACTGGATCGAGCAGTTGTAAATAGGCGTGCACCAGGTCTGTTCTGTGGCTGGAAAGCAACTTACCAGTCCCATTTCCCAATTGCCCAATTTTTGCCGTGCCGTGCAAATCGTCGTCTGCGAACGCTATTCTTCAATCGACCGAGCACGTAGGAATCGAAGTACACCAGATCCTGTCTGTTCTGTGAGTGGGTGGAGGACAACTGCCCACTCCAATTTGGCTATTGCCTAATTTTTGTCAAAGATGTGTGTGGTCACACATTGTTATAATGAATGTCAATCATTTTCAATTTTTAGTCGGTCGCTCTCTCCTAATGGCTTCTCTTAGATTTTTGACTGTTTTAATGCACCGTTTCCCACTTATGATATAGCTATATTCCAGAAAATAAAGGAGAATGAAGCCCTTGTTTTCTCCCAAAACGGTTTCCATGACTTTCCATAACGGTCGCTTGGTCTTAAACTTCTGAGGTCTTGGAGAAGTAGTATGACGCCGTTTCATGAGGTCATAAAGACCATCCCCTGTCATTCGATCAGAAAAAGCAAAATGTGTCTTCATTTGTTTCAAATGCTTCCAGCAGATCAGAGCAGGCTTCCATCTTTTTCTTCAAATTGACTGTCAGCCCGTTTGCACACACTTTCCGACACCCAAAATCTTCCATCATCTTTGTTTTGCATGATGGCAACAGTCCAACTATACAGAAAAATCATGGACTATGACTCGTCTGTCTGCGCGAATTAATTAGTACACTCGGTAGAGATTCGTGTCACAGTTGATGGTCTCCCACTGTGTGGTTTATCTTCAATATTCCTTTTCCCTTCGATAAACTTTTTCTGCGTACATTGTTTTTGTCAAAATTGCCAAATATGTCATCTGCATAATCAACCTGTAACCTGTGTTTGACGGACAGTCTGCACCCCTAAAGCCAGTGCAATGCTCCTATTTCCAGCCCGTTATTTGCCTGCAATGAAGAATAACAGGAAGGAGAATTACTACAGAGGAAGATAACTATGCAATCTGTTTTTTCCCCCATCCTTCTCTCCTTTTTTTCTACCCTCTCTCTCTCTTTCACTTTTTCTCTTTCTTTTTGCTCACATGTGATCATCGTCCACCTTTCTTTTCCTCACGTGACCA
>NC_068982.1:120385165-120385985 GCF_001194135.2 Octopus bimaculoides
ATGTGATCATCGACCACCTTTCTTTTCCTCACGTGACCATCGTTCTTTTCCTGCACGGACGTTCTAAGCACTGGACGTCTCCTATCTCGCTCTTCTATCTTTTCTATTTTCAAAGAAAATATTTCTCTCTGCGTTCACTATTTTCCCCTCATTCTGGTTTAACGACCCTCCATGTTTGTTTTCGTTCGGTTTCCTTGTATGTCTCCACTGTCCTCTTTTTGTTCCCAACTTTGATCCTCCATAAAATCCAAAATTTATTTTGGAAGTTATGGGAGCAACTGTCTTTGCAGACTCATATTGTCGTTGAATGCTCGAAATGAGGAGTAGATAGACAGCTAACAATTGATGAAGAGCCGTTCTCCGTGTTACTTGTCCTGTTTTCCATTTTTTTCTCTCGCTATTTGCGTATTAAACTCATTTGTTTTCGTATTTCATGTTGTTTACTGTTGATGACGTCCTGTATCCATATATGGATATAGAGTATTAAATATATAAGGACTAGCATACTTTCCTGCCTCATGGTAGTCATGGCAGTCATCAAGGTCACGTCTGACAGATGTACATTTTTGATGACTGCCATGAGGCAGGAAAGTATACTAGTCCTTATATAGTTAATACTCTATATTTAATACTCAATATTTCATATATTCAATACGACATTCAATACTTCATTTCATTTTACTATTTATATTATATATTCCATATTTTATATCCCACATTAATTTTATAAGAATATAAATAAAGGATCTAGTTCAAAACGGGGGCACCAGTTTTCATTTATGTTTTATGTAGTGTTTTTGGTACCGAAAGACTTTCAAAC
>NC_068982.1:120386962-120391715 GCF_001194135.2 Octopus bimaculoides
TATATAAGCAATGTTAATTCTCTAAATGAGGTATTAACAGTAACTGCACGATAAAGTGAAGTATATTGCCACTTAAATGTGGCTGACCCCTAGGGGTGGATGTTACTGTTGCTTTCAGCCCCAGGAGGACATCTCCTCCAGCTGGCTTATCGACACACTTCTGATATATATATTTATTCATATATATATATATATATCATATATATACACACACGCACACACACACACACACACACACACACACACACGGGCGCACACACATACACAATATACATATATATACACTAAATATCATACATTATGATACCGAGGTATATGTAATATAGTTCTTTAGATTTCAAACTTACATATTATATTCATATGTAATTTAGACTGTTAGCTATAAATCTATATGAGAAAGGAATGAAACTGTAATGTTCATGCCTTTCCCAATAGGATTTATCTGCATAAATGAAAACAATTGGCTTTAACCAGGAGATGAAACTGCTTCTAACTGTTCTTATTAAGAATGCATCTTTCTATACTTAAAACTATTTTGATACCAACCAACTTGAAAATGACCCTGGTTCAATGATACAATCTTTTTTGTTTAAAAGGAACCTAAATGAACCTAAATAAAAGCTCTAGAAAACTCTGGATCTAGTTCGTTTGGTTACCAGCATTTCAAAAATTAAAGTTTATCGAAGATTTTAGATTTTGGCACATTAATGTATCTTTCCAAGCTAAATTGCTGGAGTTATTGAATTTTTTCTAGAAAAGTGCTTTTAAAAAGTTATAGCGGTTTAAAATTTGATCATTTTCACCCAGTCAAGAAACACGATTTCAAAGCTGTCATTTTGTGCGTGACTGCACCACAGAATTACGCACGACATATAACCCCTCATAACTTTTATTAATTTTCGGAGTTTTCAGAAAATTTTTGTGAATTTGAATTCTATACGCATGACTTCATACGATTATGCAAAAAGAGCATTTGTAGTGGAGTGTGATTTAAGGCCTAGGCCTATTTGATTGCTATTTTTATCACGCATGACAACCATCTCAATGACTTCGACTAAAATATTCGATTGATAAACAAGTCCGCTTTTTTTATTACAAAGGGACGTCTCATGCGAGTAGTCAAATCGATAAAAGTGCATCCTTATTCTAGGTACGCCGGTACTACTAAAGCAGAGTGGTCCCGAACGCGCACCCGTGCAGTCGCGCGGCTGCGCTAGCTAGTCGTGAGCGGTCGATCCTAACCCTAACCCTAAACACATGTATTCATTTGCACTCGTGCACTCACACATCCGCGCACGCGCACTTTTTGTAGGATCGACCACTCACGACTAGCTAGCGCGGACGCGCGGGTGCGCATTCGGGACCACTCTGCTTTAGTAGTACCAGGTACACCTAGATATCAGTAAATGCAGACTTCATTTCAAATAAAATCATTGTCATCCACAAAATGTTCATATCGCCCACCTGTAAGTAGAAATCGCCCACTGGTGGGCGATATCGCCCACTTTGGGAAGCTATGATCTGGATTATTTTGTCTATATATCGCACCCGACAGTCGTTTACATAACCCGCATGTCAAAGGTTGTATTAAAAAAGCAACCAAACAGCAAGATGGGTGGTCTTAAGTTAGCTTCCACTGAACCGGACAAATTTCCGATTTCGGTTCACTGCTTGCAAGGTAGCAATTCCCCCGATAAGGGCATGGATGTTACAACACTCAGTTCTCCTTCACTTCCCCTGATAAATATGTAGGCCATACTCTTGAAGAAGAGATCGATAATTATCGGTTACTTAGTTTGACGGAATTGTCTGCACTACTGATGTGTTTTGGTCTTACACCGATTATTCACCTTGCTTTCAATTTTTGTTGTCCGATAATTTTACAACTGAGCAATTGAAGAATATTTCAGGTAACTCTACTGTTTACACCAACTACACTATTCATTAATGATAATATGTTGGATTGCGTTATATAACGTATTCATAAACAGTTTATAACAATAACTGTTTACATAATTTCTATTTGTTTACTTACCACAATGATCCTTACTTACGCATTCAAACGTTAGCTTATTTAAAGACATTTAATTTCATGTATGCAATGTAATCCAGATGGATGTGTGTATTTACAAGTACGTTTATTTGTATAAGTGTAACTTTGGATATTATTTTTCTTACAGCACCACGCTCGCTGATTTCTGTTTAATTACTAACACGAATATATGTACCTATAAAATACTTGTTCTCTTGCAACGAAGAGAGAGATTAAGCATTGTTTGTACCCGGTATTTAGTATATCACCTATATATTTATTAAAATTCCTGCCTTTAGCTTATTTAAGTTATTTCCCTTAGCCCGTATTTGTTTATAATAAACCAACTTCTGTTTTATGGTATTTAATTGTACGAGTATGTTCGTAGAAACACATCTTACTCATGTTATGTGCGTACTTATGCAGATACAGTATATATAGATGAGGGTAAATCTTTCAAATGTTGACACAAGGTCAGAAATTTTAGAGAAGGCAGGATTAGATGATTACATCAACTACAGTACTTTATCGACCTCAATGAAAGGAAAAGCAGAGTTAACTTCGGCGGGATCAGAGCAGATGATGTGAAAAAAACCGGTGTCAGCGACGAGATGGCAGAAAGTAGATCGAACATGAAGTATTGCATCTGATATCTTTTTTAGTTGTAGTAGTAGTAGTAGTAGAAGAAGAAGCAGCGGCAGTTGTACTACGCTAAGAAGAAGAAACAGCTTGTCGATTACACTGTGTAACACGATTTTTGTCCTTGAATAGCAACTGTTTTTTCCTATTTGTTTACCCCAAGAAAGTATGAAAAATGGCTAATATTACCCTCAATCTTTGTCCTTGTTACATTTAATCAAACCTCAAAAGAATCCCTCTCGACACATGACTATAATGCTCTCCCACTACCCTAGATCATAATCAGAGATGCACATATTGTCAGCCACTGAGGGACCTTTTCAAGTGGTTATAGTCAAGCAACTAACACTCAAATCTGTGATATTGAGCAGAATATTTGCTATAACGATATTTCTGCTTCAGCAACTCTGTGTTGAATCTGTCTGAAATGTAATGGAAAATAGGTCAGTTTCAAAACACATATCTTCAGGTCACAAAAGCAGCTTGTAGGGAATAGTAATTTTCTTTGATTTCTAGGTAGAAACAAGTAGGAAATAACACTGACCAAAAACAAAAAGAAAATGATTTTGTTACATATTAAGATAATTATCTTATGATTAAAATAATTACCTTAATAGTCAGGTTTAGTGGCTGAATGGATAACAGGTTTTGGGATAGGTACAGACTATGCCAAAAGTACTTGGACATTCCTTGATAGTGTTGTGAGGATTTGAACAGGGCCAGTTTTAAGCCAATTAGACAAATTTGTTCAAATTGGGTCATGTGCCAAGAGAGGTCATTGTGCACACGCTTGAACAGAGGACGCTTTCATGAATTTTTATTAAATCAAGCCCTCAACGTTTTTTTAGTCGAGACAGGCTTACTACATGAAGCATAAAACACCAGTCTTCAGCTTTTGTAGAGTAGAAGGCCCCATAGACAATTCTCTAATTGGGCCCTGCACTTCATAGTGCTGACCCTGGATTTGAACCCTTATTCTAAAGGCAACTGCTTGGGAAAATTTGTAAACTTATTTAATACAACAGTTGTATTCTTAAGAATTATTGAAGGGAATTATATTGTCAGATGGTAGAAAATCATTGTACTCTTTAGTAAATACCCCGGAAGTCAAGCTTTATGTAAAATAAAAATGGTTTTTAAAATAGGTACAAGGCCTAAAACTTGGCAGGCAGTATTTTGTTGATTAAATCCACCCCAGTACTTGACTTGTGCTTTTATTTCATTGATTCCAAAAGGATGAATGTTAAAGTTGACATTGGCAGGATTTGAACTCAGATGATAACAGCCAGTTGAAGGACCAGTAGTTATGTCCAACTAATCAGCCCATTCATTTTCCTTGTTTGCAAAATTATTATCTTTCAGGTATTAAGTTCTCTTTCTCTTTTGTTTATAGACCAAACATCCATACGTACGTACGTGCATACATACATACATACATACATAAATACTTACATACATATATGTATGTATGTTTGGGCACGCTTATGTTAAAAACCAATTTTAGAATGACTTTTTCTGTCAAAACAATAAAAATAACTGACTAACAAAAAAAAAACCAACCAAGATTCAATCAAATCGAAAAATTAACCCAAATACTTAGCAATCAAAGATGAACCATCCCACTTCCATTGCATGCACACACACACACACACATTCACATACCCCTTTTACATACACACACCTATGTTCACACAGTTGAAACGCTGTTTGATTTATTATTTTCAGCATACAGTTTTCATCATCCCACTACTAAGTATGACATCACCTCTTCCTTTCTTAGTCATCTATCACCCCTTTCTTTCTCATTCATAAACACAAGCGTATTATTATAGTAGATTATCTCGGTAACCATGGGAGCTATGCAAAAAATACAAAGCCCAGCATCATCACCGGATCATTCTACATATCTGTGTAATTTTTCGCACAATTCCACCCAGCCATTTGACCGTGAATCCCAAGACAAGAAAGAATCACCCATGTCAAATTTATATGTATAGATACATACATATATCATCATAACCATCGTATAACGTCCGCTTTCCATGCTGGCATGGGTTGGACGGTTTGACTGTGGACTAGTGA
>NC_068982.1:120391725-120392070 GCF_001194135.2 Octopus bimaculoides
TATCATCATAACCATCGTATAACGTCCGCTTTCCATGCTGGCATGGGTTGGACGGTTTGACTGTGGACTAGTGAGCCAGATGGCTGCACCAGGCTCCAATCTGATCTGGCAGAGTTTATACAGCTGGATGCCCTTCCTAATGCTAACCACTCCGAGAGTGTAGTGGGTGCTTTTACGTGCTGCCGGCACGAGGGCCAGTCAGGTGGTACTGGCAATGGCCACACATATATCATCATCATCATCATCATCATCGTTTAACGTCCGCTTTCCATGCTAGCATGGGTTGGACGATTTGACTGAGGACTGGTGAAACCGGATGGCAACACCAGGCTCCAGTCTGATTTG
>NC_068982.1:120392080-120398235 GCF_001194135.2 Octopus bimaculoides
GGTGTTGCCATCCGGTTTCACCAGTCCTCAGTCAAATCGTCCAACCCATGCTAGCATGGAAAGCGGACGTTAAACGATGATGATGATGATGATGATATACATATATATACATACATATATATATATACACATATGTACATATATATATATATATACATACACACACACACACATATATATATATACACACATATATACACACACACATACATATGCACACATATTTATACATATATATACACAAACACACATAATCATTATCATCATTTAATGCCTATTGTCCATGCTGGCATATGTTGGATGGTTTGACCAGAGCTGACAAGCTGGGTAGGGAGGGCTGCACCAGACTCCAGTCTGATTTGGCATGGTTTCTATGACTGGATGCCCTTCTTAATGCCAACCATTTTACAGGGTGTGCTTGATGCTTTTACCTGTCACCACACAGGTGCTTTGATGTGGCTCCATATAGGTACTTTTACATAGCATCACATGAGTGCTTTTACGTGACACTGCATGGGCACTTTTATGTGTCACCACACAGACACTTTTACATGGCACCACCACAAGTGCTTAACACTTCTGCTGCAGGGTACAGGTCTTCTTGAGTACAGCCAGGTACCAGGTATTTCAATCTTTTGTCATCTCACCTGAAAAGTTCAGCTTCCTGAGGTCACTATTCAGTACTTCATCCCATGTCTTCCTGGGTCTCCCACGTCCACATGTTCCATTCACTTTGAGAGATCAGCACTTCTTTATGGAGCTGTTGGCATATATATATATACAGGGTTGTTCAAAAAGAATGAACTGATTTCATTACACAATATTTTAATCAAGAAAAGCAATAGAAAACACCAGTTAAGTCAAAAGTATTTACTCACAATCAACTTTTATTTCTTAGACGCATATCACGATCTACTGAGTTGATCACTTTCATTATTCAATGTTTACAGTCATCGAGGTTAGTGGGTAGCAGATCTTTTACATATCCCCAGAAGAAAAAAAATCACACATGGTGAGGTCTGGGGATTTCACAAACCAAGCAGATATGCATCTGGGAGGAATTCTCTTATCACATTGATGTTGTAAGACAAGAAATAAAAGTTGATTGTGAGTACATACTTGTGACTTAGCTGGAATTTTCTATTGCTATTCCTTATTAAAATATTGCGTAATGAAATTGGTTCATTCTTTTTGAATAACCCTGTGTGTGTGTGTATATATATATATATATATATATAAAGCCATCTGGGTATCATTCTTAATGCAGATACATCATGAAAGGCAAATTATCTACAATATTTGTCTGGGGATAATATCCTGTTTGTACATATTGCATTTAAAAACACAAACTATATCAGTAACAGATGAGAATTATACAGCAGTGTTGGTGAAAATGCTAGGATGTACATTTCTGTCCATTGGGCTTTGTCAGTAATATACACTCCATAAAATTCAATGATTTTTTTGTTCTTGCTTTACATTCATAACTTTATAAAAACATGAAACTTCCTTCCTGGTTGCAATCCACTAGTCTGTCTGTGAATTAATGTGATTCCTAGATTCTCTGTTGATTGACAAACATGAACAGTCTAAATTCTCACAATTATGTCTTTGTAAATGGAATGTGGCTACATTTCTTGGTTATAATCTCTTAATGGTTAAATCTACATATGTAGAGTAACAACATTCTTGGTATATATAATTTATTTTTAATAGATTTTTAGCTTTATATCATTGATTTAAACTTAGTTGATTAAGGTGTGGTCTATTTTTTTTTTTACCATGTTGACCAAGAATGTTTGAATTTCTGTTGATTTAATATAAAAAAGATACCAATTGTAATTGTTTTTATCCTCATACTAGTGTTTTTTACTGATTATCTCACTTTCTAATTCTAGTCAACAAAATGATGCAAGGTTTGGTGCCGAAGTGTCTTCGATTTCTCAGAGGTCTAAATCGAGAGCTACAACTGAAGACAACCCGTAGCAATATTTGTACAAAAATAGATGATGTTCTAGATATGAATTATATTCCAAGGAAAGCTGTGCTCTATGTCCCTGGAAGTGACATTAAAAAGCTCAACAAAATCCCTTCTCTTAAAGCTGACTGTATTGTATTGGACTGTGAAGATGGAGTGGCTTATAATAAGAAGGTAAATTGCATTGGCTAATATACATCATCATCATTTACATTTACTTTCTAATGCTACAATATCTCAGTTTTGACATATTTTCTTTGGTTGGATATCCTTCCAAATACTAGCCATGTCACAGAATGCACTCGATGCTTCTCCTATCTTTGTAATGATTTACAATTATGTTGCTATGGCAATCAATAGATATGATGTCTTCTTGCATTACATGATTGATTACTCAATTGACTAACCAGTACTATATATATTACAACCATGTTTGAAATTAATCATAATAAATTAACAGATCATTGACTATCTCTCATTTTGTATATTATTCAAAGGAAGAAGCCCGGGTGAATATTTCCAAGATGTTGGGTGAAATTGATTTTGGTAAAGCTGATTGCACTGTACGTATAAATTCCATCAGTACCGGAATGACTGAAAAAGATCTTCGGCAGATCCTTACTGCCTCCCGTCTCCCTCAGACATTACTTCTACCGAAAGTTGACTATGTCCAAGAAATTGAAGAAGTAAAGTACATTCGTATACTCCATCCATTCTATTATTGTTGTTTTTGTTTCTAGTTTTGTATTCTTTGTCATTTCTTGAAGATTGAAACAAAATTACTGAATATTTTACTGTAATTCCCATCAAAGTAGGATTCTTGCAGTATTCCTTCCATAGACATGAACATCACTCTCACCTATTTCTTCTCTACCCTATTGGACAAAAGCTTTTGTATAGATTTTATATTGCATTGACAGAATCGTTAATATACCGGACAACATTTTAGCAACATTTTGTCTGGCTTTATGTTCTGAGTTCAAATTCCAATGAAGTTGACTTTGTCTTTCATCCTTTAAAAACTGGCAGAATTATTAGCATGCCAGGCACAATGTTTAGTGACACTTCATTCATCTTTAGTGGTTGGCATTAGGAAGGGCATCCAACTATCGCAACCATGCCAAATCAGATTGGAACCTGGTGCAGCTCCCCAGCTTATCAGTTTTCAGTCAAACTGTCCAACCCATGCCAGCATGGAAAACAGACGTTACATGCCGATGATGATGATGAGCACTAATATAAGTACAAGGCTACAAACATGTGGAGCTGGGGTAATTAGATCAACCTCTTGAGTGATACTTTTATTGACCTCAAGCTGTATTTGAATTATAACCTATAACTAAACAATTAAACATCACAAAACAATTTGTCCAGTGCTCTACCTATTTTCTCAATCACTACCTTAGTGATGAATATCTATTTAATCCTTAAGAAATTAAGATATTAACATCTTAATAATACTTTGTGATTACTTTTTTTTTTTTACAATATCATCTTTTTCTTCTATTTTAAGTTCACATCATTATTTGAAGAAATATGTATTCAGTCCAAGATAACGTCATGGAAACCAGCCTTAATCACATCTGTAGAGACTAGTATTGGTCTGTTAAATCTTCAAGCTATCCTACAAAGATTCACAGAATTGTCTCAAACAGGGTGTCATTATTATCTAGATGGAGTATTGTTTGGATCAGATGATTTCTGTGCTGATATAGGTGAGTGATTTGCTATATTGATATCAGCTGCTGCTGTGGTTGTTTTTGTTGTTGTTATTTAACATAAAATCAGCTCTGGTCTGGTAGACTTTGATTTGTAATTGAAAGCATTCAAAATGTAACCATCATATTTTGCTTGTCTTTTTCACTAATAGTATGTTTAGGACCAGATTATCTAAACCAATTTCTTAGATCTGCAAATTGGCAAAGCTGTTAGAGTGGCTCATAGTATCTGTTCCAATTCTATGCACTCTGAGTTCACCCATCAATGTCAACTTCACTTTTCATTCTTTCCAGGCCCATAAGAAAAAGTACCAATCTAGGGTAGTCAAATGAAATAATTACTGAAGCATTGGAAGAGCTGCTTCATAGACACTGGTGTTAAGCTGTGTCAGTCATTGTGAAATACCAATTTTTTGGACAATACTGGTTGGATACAATTTTGTTATGTTGTAAGAATTGCATGCACAGGCAACTTGCACAAAATAACCTCTTCCCATATAGATGCAGATATATGATCAACTCTGGCCAACAGAAGTCATGTAGAACTAATATCTCCTTCCTTTTTAAAAATGGTAGTGTATGACTTGAAAGGTATTTAGTTACTATTTATATCATGGAGTCTTTTTTTATGGTAAAAAATTGAAGTTTGCTAAGTTACTTAGATACTGGCCTGCTTGCTGAAAAAGTAGTAATTTCTATAATATTAGTTGTTTAATCCAAAGTTCACCTTGCTTATGTAGACTGATGATTAAAGATATTTTAGTCATGAACATCTTGTCATTTTTATCTAGAATTACATTATCCAATATATCCTTTGTTTTAAGACTGTAAAGTATATGAGAGATCCTTGGCAGCTATTTCTAGCAGGTCAAGTGACTATACAAAGATGTTATCATTTCCCCTTCTATAATACTAGCAGTGCTGCCCTTCAACTTATTTTTAGATAGTAGGGTATATATTAAGAAGATTTGGTTACTACTCCTAACAGCTTGAATAACTGCATAAAATCTCCTCAAATTTTAGAAATCTATGTTTTACTAATGATATTACAAAAAGACAATGTGAAAGAAATTTGAACTCTAAACTGTTGCTGACACTTATTGTTAAACTTTATATTGGTAGGTGCTACCAGAAGTCGAGAAGGGAGTGAATTGTTGTATGCTCGACAGAAGATAGTTGCTACAGCAAAAGCCTTCCGCCTTCAAGTTATTGATATGGTTGATATTAACTTCAAAGGTAAGTCTTCTAGAAGCTTCTTGACCATTTCTACTTACTCATGTGTTAATGATTCCGTGTTTAAGTGTAGATTACTTCCACTAGTAGTATTATCTTGACACACAATTGGTCTCTTGTATTTGAAAATATTAGTGACTAATCCAGATGGATATAGAATGAGAGGTAGGCCTAAGAACTCGTGGCATAGATCAACAGAAAAGGAACTAGAGAAAGGGGGACATTCATGGCAGAGTATAAGTACAGAAGCGAGAAATTATGCAACATGGAATTCAATTATAAGTGGCCTATACTCCTCGTTGGTGGATTAAAGGCAAGAAAGAAGAAAAAAAAAAAGAAGTGACTAAAGTAACCTCTTGCATTTGGAAATATTAACATTAGCAAAGTCTTTGCTATATCTGACAGGAGACTCTTCTAGAAAGCTTTTTGATCATAAAAATCCTCACCCACCAAAAATTACTTGAATTAAATTTCATGTTGAAGGAACTGTTATGACTATTTGTTCTATCATATGGGCACATTTATTGCACTCATTTTCTTCTTTTTCTACATTTATAATCAATCTAATTACTGCTATCTCTATAAAAACACACATTCTTCAGCAGATGACAACTACCACACTTACGTCACAAAAATCTCATTTACAGGCAGCCTTACTGATCTTAGAATTCATGTATATCACATTGGTCAAACCATGTAGAAAAATTACCAGTGATCTTCAGCACTTTATACACTGGATCTTGACACTCTAGCTTCAACTCAACAGTAACTAAATGTGAAACCATGCGTATCCCTAAAAAGTAAATTCACCGCACTGAATCTTCATTACTAACATAAAAAATACAAATACTTTGTACTTCCTACAAAGTGTATACTTTTTTTGTATTTCTAATAACTTTGCATGATGATTTCTGAATTTTTACATAAATAAAAACACATCACAAAATTTTTTTAGCCATTCATATGATGAGGTCCTGGATTAGATCTTACTATTTGGCATTCTGTGCAAGTATCTTTATTGTACTCTCAGGTCAAGCCAAGTTTTTTTAAGTGAAACTGAATAGATAGAAATTGTGTGGAAGCCCTTCAAATTTACTGCCCTTGTAATTCAAAGTGCTAACATTGTCACACTGTGTTACACTGATTTGGCTTGGGAATTATGTTAAGGGTACAGAAGTCTGTAGAATACACAACCACTTTATATATATATATATATATATATATAT
>NC_068982.1:120398284-120401406 GCF_001194135.2 Octopus bimaculoides
ACATATATATATCTCACACTGCACCACTGTATCAACTAGACTATCGGATGTTGTTATACACCACTGGTCACAATGCACTTCTTCACATTGTTGTAGCTTTCAAAGGATGTGACCCTGCTGGTTAAGCAAGCAGGCCACCATTCCCTCTAAATGGAATGTCAATCCATTGCAGGCTTACCTATTTATAGATGAGTTGACTAGAGCAACATCAAATGAAGTGTCTTGGTCAAGAATACAAAACATTGCTCAGTCCAGAAATTGAACTACAATCTTGTGATCATAAGTGCAACATACTTTAACCAATCTCTCTGGCTGGGTAATCATGTACCTCCTCTATAGCAAGACACCTTCTGGCTGAGTAACCGTGTACCTCCTCTATAGCAAGATACCTGTTTCTGGTTCTCTGTCCCTCTCTTTCACACTCTAACCTTTCATCAACACCTGCGCCCACTCTCCTTTCAAAGGATCTTTGTCTTGCAAGTTACTTAGTGACCCTGCTGGTGTCGCTTAAAAGGCATCTAGTCCACACTGTAAAGTGGTTGGCATTTGGAAGGGCATCCGGCTGTAGAGACCATGCCTGTGCTGGTGTCACATAAAAAGCACTTAGCCAACTCTGCAGAGAGGCTGGTGCTAGGAAGGGCATCCAGCTGTAAAAAAAAAAACATACCAAAACAGACACAGAAGTATGGTGCAGTCTTCTGCCTGGCCAGCTCCTGTCAAACTGTCCAATCCATGCCAGCATGGAAGGAGAACATTAAACAATGATGATCACACACATACACAATCATTCCCTTTACTGTGCTTCAACAGGTTGGACAGAATTTGTTGACACAGATCTTCGTCATATGCCCTTCCTGTCACCTTATTTAAATATATATATATATATATATATATATATATATATATATGTATGTATGTATATTCATCTTACATGTTTTTCCCTTGCTTCCATGAGTTATTTATTTTGAGACAGTATTTTACAGCCAGATGCTCTTTGTTACCAATCCTTACCTGTTTTACAAGGGATTCATATATATATAGAGAGAGAAAGATACAAAATAACACGGAACATGCCCAAGTTTCAGCACACTGGAATCAAACTCAAAACCACATAGTTGCAAAGTAAACTTTGTATATATATATGTGTATATAGATATATGTATGTATATATATATATATGTATATATACATGTATATGTATATATGTACATCTTAACCACACAGCCGTGCCTACTTATTTCAGCTAAAACTACAGTTCAATAACAACTTACCATAAAGTGATTAAAAACAGATAAGTTCTCTGTTTACTGCAAATTTCTCTCAGATTTTTTTCCGCAACTTCTCATCTTCATCTTTCTAGACTTAGATTCACTGAAGATACTCTGTGAGGAAGGTGCCAGAATGGGATTTACTGGGAAGCAAGTTATTCATCCTTCACAGATACCAATAGTCCAAGCAGCTTTTAATCCCTCACCAGAGAAAGTAGCATGGGCTGCAGAGCTCATTAAACAGTTTGAAGAACATCAAATCCAGGGGAAGGTTGGTTTGTTTACATTATATTGTGAGTTTTATCCATTTATCCATGCTTGCATCAATTAAGATGGGTTATATTATAGTCAAGCATTCTCACTAGAACAAACAGATATTCTAAAATGGCTGGAAAAATTTGAAGGTTTGCAGTGGTACAATGGTGGGACGTCTGCCGTGTTTACAGATGTGGTTTCGTCTCATGGGCAACCTTCGACTTTTCCCATTCAAGGGATTTTTTAATCCAATATTTACATGCTATTATTTATGAGCTCCACGTTAAAAACAATTTACTTCTACTGATCATTTTGAAGTCTCTGAATTGAATATACTTTGCTGAAGAGATTTAATAGTATCAAAACATGTTCGTTGCTTTTACCACTTTGTTTTAAAGACAATATCCACTTCTAATTGCATTGTCTTTATTTTTCCAAAATTTTGAATTAGCTGCTACTGGAGTTATCTCCCGTGCTTAACTTTATACATACATACACACACACACACACATATATTTATATCTAATATAGGATAAAATTTTCAAAAAATTTTATCAGTGGCCAGCATATTAAAAATTACTCTTTAAGGTGAAAATTATAAACAACTTATAAATAGAATTGACGATTTAAAGTCTATTCTCAGCATAGAAATTTTCTTTTCTTTTGCCCTTAACGTCCGTCTTCCACACTGGCATGGGTTGAACAGTTTGCTGGCAAGCTGAAGATTCCAGTCTGATTGAGCTTGGTTTTTATGGCTTGATGCCCTTCCTAATGCCTACCACTTTAGTGTGTGTTGGGTGCTTTTTAACGTGGCACCAGCACAAAGGCTTTTATGTGACGCTAGCTTGAGTGTTTTTATATGGCACCAGCCCTTGACTCTAGCAAACCAATCTTCTTCACCAGGGGAAGCAGCCAGCCTTAACACTTCTGCTGTGGGGAACAGGATAATGACGATGAGCTTCTTTCAGTTTCCATCTATGAAATGCACACTCACTTAAAATACTATTAGTTATTTTTGTGTCCCAACATGTCCTTTCCAAGCCCCAACAAACAACATATGTATTGCTTTGTGAACAAATTAAATAAAAGAAGAAACATAGAATATTTATTATAGACTAAGGGTCAACATTAGTATTAGAATTACGGTTGTTACATTAAAAAAAATGAATTAAACAAACTTTCACATCACTTGAAGACTTGTGTAGATGTAAAAATAACCAATATCCTTACAGTTCTGAATAGAGAAACTCATTACTTCAGTAGAAACATATTTTATTTAATATATATCATCATCATCATCGTTTAACGTCCGCTTTCCATGCTAGCATGGGTTGGACGATTTGACTGAGGACTGGTGCAACCGGATGGCTACACCAGGCTCCAATCTAATTTGGCAGAGTTTCTACAGCTGGATGCCCTTCCTAACGCCAACCACTCAGAGAGTGTAGTGGGTGCTTTTACATGTCACCCGCACGAAATGGTGTCTTTTATGTGCCACCCGCACAAGAGCCAGTCCAGGGGCACTGGCAACGATCTCGCTCGAAAACGCTACAAGACCAGTCAGGCGGTACTGGCAACGGTCACACTCAGGATGGTACA
>NC_068982.1:120402224-120424623 GCF_001194135.2 Octopus bimaculoides
TTATATATATATTAAACCTATTGTTTGAAAAACAATTTTATATTAATAAAATTATATTTGATAACTACTTATACTAATTTCTCCTAAAAACTGAAAACTTTTGTTTTATACACCACAAAAATATACACTACAATTTGCATACATATATATATATATATGTAAAAAATTACTCTTTTACTTATATATATATTAAACCTATTGTTTGAAAAACAATTTTATATTAATAAAATTATATTTGATAACTACTTATACTAATTTCTCCTAAAAACTGAAAACTTTTGTTTTATACACCACAAAAATATACACTACAATTTGCATACATATATATATATATATGCTTATGGAAGGAGGATGTTGTTGATGATACTTGACTGAAACTTTTAAATTCATCATTGGTTCTATTTCTAATTCCTTTACTTTTTCTTCTTTCTTGCAGGGGGCCTTCACATATCACGGCCAGATGATCGACATGCCTTTGTTATTACAAGCCAAGAATATTGTCAAAATGGCAAATTAACACTGACATTCACAAAAACAAAAATTATTTTTTTACTATTTATTTTTTTCTTGTTGATTAATATTGTTGTTTTAGCAACTGTGAGGAATAAATTGTTTTAATTGTAAACTCTTACTTTTTATTCAGTTTTAAAATCCATTGTATTTGTTGTTTAGACCCTGGTCTGTTTTAGTTCTCCATTTTTTTTTTCTCATATAACATTATTTTAAAACATTATCCATTTTCAAAAGCAGTTTAGTTGTAATTTGAGAAAGATCTAGCTGCTATTCTTTAGTACTTCGAGTAGCTACTAAGAAGCTACATCTTTGATGCATTTGCTTGTTTTTTTTTTCTTTTGTTAGTCCTCAGAAATTTCAAATAAAAAAAACAAATTAAAGTAATTATTTCATTCTTGGAATATCCACAAGGAGAGAGCACCTCTCTGTTGAGAAACTCATTATTCAAACGATTGATGCTAAACTTAAGGCAAGTTCTTTTTACCTTTAGTTACCAATCTCCCCACCACCACCATCATTGTTATCATCATCAGTGTTTAAATACTTTCTTTGTGTCTTTGTTCATGTCAACAATTACCTGCCTAAAGCAATTTTTTACTATGTTTTGTTCATTCCTATCGTTTGACCATAAAATTTATTAATACCTACATCACACAACTGTGTGGGTTTCTTTTTTTTTTTTCCATCAAAATGTTAGGAGCCTCAGATTTTCTTAAGATGAGTATCTATTGAAACATTTTGCAGCAATTAATGTATCAGTAGTGTTTCATAAAGAAAGTCTGAACATCATATTTGTGAATTTAGATAAGATGACACTTGTCTTTGTTAATTGGTATGAATTTTTATTTTGGAATACCAAATATAGTCAAAGTTTTGCTTTGTTGACAGTTATACTTAAGGTATCTTTACATTTCTAGGTGTGAAACATAGGTAATGAACATGGAAAAGCAGAACAGAAATGAGAATGATTTTCTAGCTAAGTGAAGTATCTCTGCAAGAGGAAAACAAACAATGAATTGCAGAAAATGATGGAAATAGAATCAGTGACAGATGTTATGAAGAGAAATGGAATGTGATGGCTTGGTCACGTGCTGAGGGAAAATGAAAGTAGCTTAGTGAGAGGAGTGATAGAAATGATTGTGGAAGGTAGTAGATGAAGAGGAAGACCTACAAAGATATGGCTGGAGATAGCTGGGAAAGAAATGAGGGTAAAATGAACAAAGTTAACTCCTGTTTTTGCTGGGAAAAATAGCCTTAAAATGTTTGTTGTATCATTGGTTTTGTATGGAGATATTTAGACAATCTGGTTTTTACATTAGATCATCAAATTTGCTATTTTGCATACAGTAAGCTGCTCTAAAGTAGTGCTGAGTATCTGAATTTATATGTTTTGGTTCAAAGTAGTTATTTTGTTTTGTTTTTAATGGCATCATGTGTTTCATCTTTTAGAGTATTGTTCTTGGAGCTTTTATGTCAAAGATTAAAATATTTCACCTAATATCAAAGAAAGAATATCATTACAGTTAAAACCTGCTTCAATTAGAAACGTTTTTTTTCTAGTTGATAACTGCAGTCAATTCATGCATATGCATGCTGATGTCACATAAAAACACCCATTACCAGTATCATATAAAAAGCACTCATGTCTGTGTCACATAAGCACCCATGCTGGTGTCATATATAAAGCACCAGTGCTAGTGCCACATAAAAGGCACCCAGTACACTGTGAAAAGTAGTTGGCATTAGGAAGGGCATCTGACCACCCATAGAAACCATGCCAAAACAGACAACTTGGGCCTGATGAAACTCCCTGGTTGACCAGCACCTGTCCAACCTATGCCAACGTAGAAAATGGATGTTAAATGATGAGGACAATGAATATTTTGTTTCAACTTACTTTCATTTATGCCTTCTCTTTTGTCTCAATGGTAAGCAAGGAATTGCTCAGCATTACACACTGTGAGTTGACTGAGTCCCTAACCTACTGGCTAACAGAAGCACTACTAAAGTCCATGCTTCTATTTAGAATATATCCAGTCCAAGTCAGTTTGTCTGAGGTAGGGAGGCATCTTTGTGTGAACTACATATGCAAGAAGAACTGCTGTCTGCACTGCTGGCTACAGCTAAAAAAAAAATAGTTATCATACTTGCAAATGGTATCTTTTTACAGCTAGGTGGACTGACACATTTAAGGGATTAATGTCTTCACTATAGATACAATATATGCCTTTAACAGAATGTCACAGGCATATATTGACAAGAATATCTTCTCAACTGGTTCTCAATATTCTATTCATTTAACTTGTTGCTCGATAACCTGTTAACTCAGTAAATTGCTTGATACCCTGCTCTCTCAGTAGGTTGTCAGTACCCTGTTAACTTGGCTGGTTATTCTGTGCCCTGTTCACATCTGATTAGTTAGTAACCTGTTGATTTGTTTGTTGTCCAGTGTCCTGTTCACTCAGCTATCTGTGCTGAGTCAGCAAGGTTATGGAAAAATTGGTAATTTTTAAATCAATATCTCAATAAGAGGTTTCCCAGCCTTTTTATTTTGGGGGAACCCTTGAAATGCATTTCATATTTCAGAGACCCCTACATAAAAATTATTTTCATACCCTTATTAATCTTTTTCTTTCTCTTTTGTGATTACTAGAAAATATATGCAGTATTCATCACGTACATTTTTTTGTTTTTGTTTTCTATATTCTTCTGAGCCCAAATGCAACAATAATAGCATGAAATAACAGAAAATATAAGGCATTTAATGATAAAAATATATATTGTTACATATTTTTTTTAGAAGTAAACAGATATAATGAAAAGAAACTTGAAAATTGTGCAAATATAATTTCTTCTGCAATACTTAAAGCGCCCATCTTTTGACATTTTACTTGAAATATGGTAAAAACTGAAGTTTAGTCTTTACCAACAATCTGTACAGATTTCTGGAGGATATTTGAACTAATTTTCCGAGCAGTATTTGGTTGTTGACCTCCAGCATATATAATTAGTTCACCTAGAAAATGAGAAATTAATCTTATTTTACTGAAGTCACAAAAATGGTTACATCACAATAACATAGCAACGTATTGCGCAGCATTTCACCTTGACCAGATGACATCACATCCATCTTATGGTATTCCCCTTTATCATGACAATACACTAATAGATGAGTTTACAATCATTTCTACCAATCCTTAGCCCTCAAATGTCCTCACCAAATCAGTAGAATAATCATTTTCTCTTGGCCTCCTGAATATATGCAGACATTTTAAGTTTGTCCATGTTCCTGACAAGCAGCACTTTGGATAAATGTCTTCTATCACAGCCTTGGATTGACCAAAGCTTTCTTAGTGAAATTTGACAGACAGAAACTGTGTAAATCTGTTAAAGGGACAGTTTCATTTCTCCATGGTAGATATAATATGTCAACCAGTATTACACCACAGACTGGCCCTTGGTTGCATTTAACAGAGTCCACTCTTTGCAAGCAATCAAGCTTCCTAGAAACCCTGAATAAAATCATGGGTGAAACCCTCTCTCCTAGGTACATAGACAGAATGCCGAATGCACTTTTGCCAAGAGACACACTGCTGAATGGACATAAAGTCAAAAATATATACGAAAATTAAAATATTTGATATAATTGCCAAATTGGTGAATTGGTCATTAAGCTATGTAGGTAGGAATGTTTTTTAATTTTCTTTTTTGTGTCTGTTCGGTTTCTTGTCTTTCGGTAAAAGTGCATTCGGCATCTTGCCTGCACATGCTCTCCTATGTCTGAAGCCATTAAAAGCAAGTTGTATAGAAACAACAGCTACAAACATGTTACATAACAATTATTGCATAGCAAAGATATTTACACAAGTTAGACCACCATAGCAACAACAATAAATATATGATTACAAAAGTCCCATAGCAAAAACAAAGATATCCAAGAAAGTCAATAAGTCTGTGATTTTTTAGTATTGGAAGAAAACAGTCAGATATTATAAGAGGAAGATTCAGAACTGTCATGAGAAGTAAACTCAAACATTCAGCACAAATTCCTTGTTTAAAGGGTCTTGTCCAAATATATAGTCTGCCCTTCTAACAGCACATTGATATACCCAACATAGGAGTTTCTACTTTATCACAAGGCCTACTGGAAATAGCAGCCTATTATTCCTCAAATCACATCCTACCATCTTGAAATAAAGGCTCTTCAATGTAACCCTAGATATTAAATAACTGAAAAAATGATTGGATGGTCACAGCTGGAATGTCTTTGGTCATACAACTACTTGATTGGGGTTAAAGAGCAACAACATACCCATCTCTTGTTAAATCAGCAGACCAAATAAACTCTTCTTGTAAGAGAGAAAAGTAGATGTAAAATTAATACATAGCCACATTATTAGTGTGATGATGTATTAAAAATCAGAATTTGCTTACCTTCTTCAACAACAAATCCTCTTTTGCTGTCCCAAACTGCCATTTGATCTGGTTCAATAATGAAATCAATTTTAATTTGTTTCTTAACTTGGATGAAATTACGACTGAATCCAGCTAATTGTAACTTTGGCATAGGTACAGATGAATTGCGCCAGGAAATATAAATTTGGGTAACCTGTAAGAAATATTGATGAAAAGTCTGAAATTATCTATAGCGTTATTGTTATAACAATTATAATCTTCATTGTACCTCAGAAATGTTCATCTCACTTGAGTGACCCTAGATGACAGAAATAGCTACCAGATCACTAGCTCTTCTGAAAAATGTTATATGAAATAAACTAGTAGCCTGTTAGAAGGTTTATCTTACTTCTGTTCAATGCACTAATTAATTATCACTTGGGAGCCTAAAGACAAATTACCTATGTACTTTTGATCAGTATACTCTCAAATTCCTATGACATAAAATATACCATCACCTCAACTTGCCTTCCTTTTCTCATAATGTATTTGATGTATTAACTTTTTTTCTCCCTCTGCCTTTATTTTTTCTGCAGTTATCACTATACAATTATTTAGAAAGGACATCAATCTCATCAATCTCACTGGTCCTTCAGAGACCTACAGCGGTCAAGAATACAGCTCTTTCCTCTACATCAAGCCATTAAAAAAAGACCATCTTATTCACCACCTCCCTTGCACTGAACCTTACATACAAGTTAATGTTGCACATGAAATATTGCAGAATAATAATTTACTCACCTCATCACCATCAAATGGTCCTTTGTTGCCCACAGTGACAGATAAATGGATAAGATTACCAACAGTAATTTTTTCTGGTACATTTAGCTGGGAGTAAAAAAACTCAGAATAAGAAAGACCATATCCAAAAGGATATAATGGTTTTCCATTAAAATAGCGATAAGTTCTACCATCCATGGAATAATTAATCATTGGAGGAACCTGAAACAGAAAAGACACAGATGTAGTATTTCTGAAGGAGAATAACGATGTATTTAATTGCAATAATTAACCCATAGTGTATTACAGGTATTTTTTTCTTTATCAACTCAGGAGGGTTGAAAATCAAAAGTTAATGTCAATAACATCTGGATTCTGATAAACATATGAATCATTCAGTCCAGCACTACCTTTTGTTATGCCATAACCATCTCAACCTTTTTAGGGATATCTATGACTATATTATCTAATATGCTCTTCCATTTTTTTTTAATGAGTAGATGTGATCTGAGGGAGATTTAGCAGCTATCTCTAACATACCACACAACCATATACAGGCACACTTGTTGGATCAATCGGCATTCTATTTTCACCAAAGCTTCCATTCTAAAGATAAGAAATGCAACAACTAAAGAGTATTTCACTGTTGGTTTTGATAGTAATATTTAACACAAGTTACCAGAAAAATCTCCTAAAAAGTAGCACAAAATTTTCAGAAAGTAGTAAACTGTGTTAGAAAGTAAGCCAAAATGAAAACTTTCTAAGTAAATTAAAGTATATATTTTATTCATTTATGTGTTTTTCCATGTTAACATAGGTTAGAGAAATAATATTGTTGAAGCATCGTTTTATAGCTCAATGCACTTCCTGTTATTAATTTTCATTTGTCAAGTAAGGAATTTTTTATTCCACATGTCTTCAAAAGTGCAGACTGCAAACATCAAAGCATCATACAGTCACATGAAACTCGAATTAAATAATTTTAAAAAAGCATAATAGAATGCAAGCATGGGAAGTAGCATAATCCTCAATGTGGCAGCCCTGCTTATAAAAGAATGTTAATGACAAATGTTGTGAAGTAAAAACATCTGGGTTATTTGAGTTGTTGATTGATGTGAATCCACCCTGGAGTTAATTCCCTTTACTAGTACGTGAATTGTTAACGTTCAAAGCAGACAGCAATGTCACACTTGTCTACAAATATTTACTTGATGAAGAATGAACTCCATCGAAGCAATTATTCCCAAAGAAGTTTTGTTTTGTCATTTAACTTGATGTCAGCTCTGATCAAATAGACCTGTGATTAAAGACATAACCATACCATCCTTGTGCTCTTTTTTTTTTAAACCAGAGGGTGTAATCTATAGGAGATCTGGCTGTTATTTCTAGCAGGTGAAGTGACAACATAAGGCATGGCTGAGGGATCAGATGTGTGCTCAAATTTCATGTTTATTTTGCACTTTCAAGATAACACTTTAAATGTTACACTTCACTCACCTATGAAGTAAGTTCTACATTCATATCCTCAGCTTTATCACCATTATCATTGTTGTCATTATTGAAACTTTAGTAGTGTTATTGTCATCATGATCTTCATCATTGCCAATATTGTTGTTGTTGTTAGCACTCCGTCGCTTACGACGTCGAGGGTTCCAGTTGATCTGATCAACGGAACAGCCTGCTCGTGAAATTAACATGCAAGTGGCTCAGCACTCCACAGACGTAGTTCTCAGGGATATTCAGCGTGACACAGTGTGACAAGGCTGACCCTTTGAATTACAGGCACAACAGAAACAGGAAGTAAGAGTGAGAGAAAGTTGTAATGAAAGACTACAGCAGGGTTCGCCACCATCCCCTGCCAGAGCCTCGTGGAGCTTTAGGTGTTTTCGCTCAATAAACACTCACAACGCCCGGTCTGGGAATCGAAACTGCGAGTCCATTGCCCTAACCACTGGGCCATTGCGCCTCCAACTGTTGCCAATATCAACACTGTTATAATCATCATCATCATTGTCATAAACATTGTTTTCATCCTAATCATCATTACCATTATCAAGTGAACTTATTCAGAAGCATTTTTTTTTTTTCAAAGTCATCCTTTCCCTTTTTTAAGATGTTAGTGTATGATATTAAGATTTACCTATTATTTCTAAAAGTTGAGCAACATATACAGGCTCCATCTCTCATTTCACATCTTGACACTCATCTTTGTCTTGCATCATCTTTTTTGTAAAGCCAAATGTCACCAAATTTAAACTTTGCTATTTTTTCTCCTTTCCAAGGAGTTGTTGTGGCATAAGAGTGCTTCACTTTCCAACATACTCCATTTTATCACTAACAAACGTTATCTTAATACATCATATAACCAGTACAGTTGCCACTCACGCATCCATCAGCTTTGTCTCTAAGGTTCAAGTTATTATCTCACACTAGTTTATGTTACATAAAAGAGAGATTATATTAATCCAGCCTTTCATGTTTTGCAATTACGAAGCTTCACATGCTATACACATGGTTCATACAGTCTGCATGAAGAAAGAAACCATTTGTCACTAACGTCATCATCATCATTTGATGTCTCTGTTTTCCATGCTGGCATGGGTTGGATGATTTGACAGGAGCTAATCAGTTTGACAGGAGCTGCCCAGGCTCCATGTCTATTTTGGCATGGTTTCTATGACTGGATGCCCTTTCTAACACCAATCACTTTACAGAGTGTACTGGGTGCTTTTACATGGCACTGGCACCCATGAGCTCACAAGATTAGGGACACTGAGCTGAAGAAGGATGCAGGGGACATGCTTGTAAGCAAGGACAACCAAGTATTTACTTAGCTTGACGTGCCTTCTCAAGCACAGTAAACCACCTGATTTTCTTAACATAGTAGTCTCGTTAAAGACATGATACTTTAGTCTTATCAAGGACATGACAACCCCTCTATTGACAGTGCTTGATAAATACACCCAGTCTATTCTGTAAATTGGTTGGTGTAAGGAGGTGTTTTCAACTGTAGAAACTATGGCTAAAATAGAAGAAACATTGTCCTCTAGTCTGACTAGGAGGGCAGTAAATCTGGGTAAGAACTAACAGAGTTCATGACAACACATTTAAACCATACAAGCAAATAAAATAGATATAAAATGATAAATGAACAACAGAAGAAAATAGGAGTAATAGAACTTGAACCAGAAACTCAGTTGTTGCTGTAGTCATACTGAGGATATGATAAAAAATAAACTTACTTGATGCATGGATGCAGGCCAAGTGATTGTCAGGCGTCCTGCTGGATTAGAATCTGTTCCATTATGAGTGAGTATGTTGTAAATGGCTTGTCCACTAGTTTGTGCAGGAAAGAAACATTGAATTATGGCTGATACAAAAGGACTTTTATCAGCCCAAGAAACATCTAGGGGTCCAGCACTAAATAGCAGCACCACAAGTTGAGAGTAGTTGGCTTTTTCAAAAGAGAAAAGAACAAATTTTTTTTATACTTTATGAAGAATTTATACAAATTCTAATGTCTACAGAAAAGTTAATTGATTTGGTATCAAAGTGTACATTTTACAATATATTCTATATTGTTGTTATTTGTCACTTACAATGTCTTCAAATTCCAGCACAAAAGATGCTTAACTTTATCCTGTAAGCAAATTTGGATAAATTAATATACTCTGGGAAGATGCGTCTACAGCTGGTCATAGAGAGAGAAAAAATTAATTTAAAATACAAGTACTCTCATCTGCCTATAGATTACAAACCTGTCCAAATTTCCTAACTTCACTAAATATCTTTGCCAACACAGACCACTACTAGTTTCCTTGAACTCTGGTGTTTCAAATGTTCTGTGAGGTCTTACTATTGTTGGAGGGTAGTCTAGAGGAGAAGGGTAGATATTAACAGTCATTATCAATACAAATGTAACAAAAGTGATATGTAACACAAGTGATTTCAAAAATTCAGTCTTTGACCAAACAACAGTACTAAGAACATTAATGATTTCTTATAGAAGCAGAATATCACTAATTTGTATGAAAGAGGTACAGCCAATTGAGTTGATTCCAGTAACATGTCTTAAACTGCTATTATCAACCACTGTATGGGTGAAATAAAATGTGATCTATGTGCTACTGCTTCTGATGAAGATAATAATTCTTTCTATTTTAGACACAAGGCCTGGAATTTTGGTGGAAGGGGGCTAGTTGACTACATCAACCTCAATGCTCAAATTTTACTCCAAAGGATGAAAGGCAAAGTGAACATGAGAGGAATTTGAACTCAGAACATAAAGATAGGTGTTGCTAAGCATTTTGTCTGGCAAGCTAACAATTCTACCTAAATACAAGGCCTAAAATTCAAAGCATCAAATTTAGATGGCAAAAAGTTTGAAAGTAGTTTCGTTGGTCATGGTATCATGACTGCCTGGGTTATAGCAGATACATAGCAGATAGCCTTCAACCTCTTTTCTGTTTCATCCAACAGGATTTTAACCCAATGTAATATGAATTATTACTTATAGCTGCATTTGCATTCAAGATATATTGTAAACAGAAGAGTAAGTGTTTGCCAACAGACAAATTTATTATTAAACTGTTGGCTTCTGTGTGTTCAGGTATGTCTTATTCTTTTTTTTTTTTCTTCAAATGTTTCTGTTAGTCAAAATATTTTGTTTTTCTTTTCTGTTTGTCTTTTTTTAATTGTGTAGAATTTCTTTTGAAGTGGTAAATGCTGCTTCCATCTTTGTGACAACTTCCTCCAACTGCCATGTCAGAGAATACCATACTTAGTGAATATTCTTTAATTAAAATTTGCTAACAGCACAAAAAAAAAAAAGATACAAGGTCTTTTTATCCTCTAAAAAATAAATTCACAAAACTCCATGACTTTTATACGTAATGGGTTTCCGTAAACATAACACAAAAACTATCCAGTTCATTAAGGAATTCAATGTTACTTATTGAATTAGCAACTCCAAATAATAATGATAATGGTTTCTTATGTCAGCACAGGGACAGAAATTTTGAGGAGTAGAGTGTAGTAAGTACTATCAGCCCTTGAAACTTGGCTGATACTTTATTTTATTAACCTCAAAAGGATAAAAGGCAAAGTTGACCTCAATAGGATTTGAACTCAGACTGTAAAAGGTCTAAAGAAATATCACAATGCATTTACTCCAACTCTAACAATTCTGCCAACCCACTATAATAATAATAATAATAACAATAATAATAATCCTTTCTACTAAAGGCACAAGGCCTAAAATTTGGTGGGAGAGGACTAGTTGATTACATCAACCCCAGTGTTTCACTGGTACTTAATTTATCAACCCCAAAAGAATGAAAGGCAAAGTCAACCTTGGCAGAATTTGAATTCAGAAGATAGAGATAGATGAAATGCCACTAAGCATTTGGCCCAGCGTGCAAACGATTGGTCTAGCTCACTGCCTGAATAATAATAATAATAATAATAATAATAATCTTTTCTACTATAGGCACAAGACCTGAAATTTGGGAGGAGGGGTTAGTCGATTACACTGACCCCAGTATTTCACTGGTACTCAATTTATTGGCCCTAAAGGATGAAAGGCAAAGTCAACCTTGGCGGAATTTGAACTCAGAACGTAGTGGCAGACAAAATACTCCTAAACTTTACACCTGGCATGCTAATGATTCTGCCAGCTCACCACTTAATAATAATAATAATGATGATGATAATAATAATTTTACAATTAGTTTTTTTTTTCTGGTACCAATTGTTTTACAACCTGTTTTCCATACAAAAATAATCTAAATATTAATGGAGTTTCTAAGGACCAAACACAACATTTTGAAGAAATATATCATAACAGATCAGTTAAGAGGCTGATGTTGCATTTACTTGATCTTTAACCTCTAGTTAACACTTTAAAGTTTTCTTCACTAAAATGTCATAGTGACTCCTCTAAAGAGCTAGAACAGAAACAGTCTTCAAATCAATGTAAGTAATAATGTAAAGAATAAAACAGCTGTAGCAATCTAAGATGACATACCAACACAATGCTCTCTCAATTATTTAATTTCTAACTTGTCTAATCCCTCACTTTATAAAACATTTAATACAATGTTGGCAACATCATTTTCCAAAACCACATCATTTGTATATAACTTAACAAAGTTACTACAAATGTTTGAAGACATCAAGAGCCACAAAGTGCAGCCGTCGTACAAAGATGTAGTAATGTGATGCAGATAGATATGAAAATATTCAAATGAAAGCTTGGCAAAATATAATTTAGAAATATGAAAATATTAACTGCAAAGAAAATGGTCCTTGTGGAGATTTACCAAATTTGACAGCATCTTGAAGCAACTGCAACTGTTTTCCAGGTAGATCAAGGTTTTTCCTATCAAATCCTTCTCGCTCCAGTTGTTTACCTAAAACAGAAATCCAATTCTCTGAGACTAAATATTAACAATTAGGATAAGGTGATGTACTACTGACAATAAAATCATTTGTTGGGTGGAAGCTGCTGTAACAGTTGTAACCAACCATGATGCAAGGTTTCAGTCTGCCAAGTTGAAAAAAAGAGCCACCTACAGTTTGTTGCTGAGTGGTTAACAGTTATAAGACTTTCATCTCCAACAATATTTAAATGTCTAAATTAGAAAAATCAATCTCATCTATGTTATCATAGAAAGAATGATAATCACAAAGCAGAAATAAAAAGAGAAAACAAATGCAAAACCAGGATTTAAGCAATATCAGTTTGGAAGAAATGAAATAACTCAGATATGTTCCAGCCTCAAATCCAATGGTATACTATCTTATTCTTCCTCTTCTCTCTCTCATATATATATATATATATATATATCTTCTTCTAGTGCTATCATACTGGCTTCTACTCCTTGGAGCCTTCTGACCTCATACCACCCTGACTGAAGCACTTTCAACTCACTTGTCTCTCTGCCTCTCTTCACACCCATGTTGTATCCAAACATTCTATCCCTGAACTAAACAGAACCTCCTAGTTCTTCCTTCTCAAAATGTCATCTATCTTGAACACCTCCCTGCCCATATCCTTTTTGCAGGTAACAGCATGCCACATTTTAACCAGAACATTAACAGTATCTGTCTCACCAACCTCAAAGCTTACAAGGGTCACAAGCACTACCTTTTCTTTCAGGCTCAACAAGCAAAAAAAATATATAAATAAATTATGTGCAAAAACTATTTTTAAGAAAAACAAGGCCAAAAAAACTGAAATAAAACTCACCAGTACCAAGACAAACAATAACCAGTTGTGAAGATGAGACTGCATGTTCAATTTCAGAAGCATTGTAGGAAGTGCATTTATTTTCTTTACAACCAGCTGCATAGTTAACAGACTCAGCTAAAGCCTGTAAACCTTGAAGTGGAGTAGTTGTATATTTTGGATCAATTGTTGCACTATAATCACCAAACAACTGATCTGTATTGTTAGCCATTGGACCAACAACCTGGAAACATAATATGTAATAGACATAGCACAAATTTAGAGGACTGTTATAAACTTGTAAGAATGTAATATTTATCAAAGAGAAAAAACACTTCTTTTGCATTACAACTTGTGAACAATGTCATTCGTTACAGATTATTAAATGGGACAAATACTGGTTCATTGAAGTTCGGGTACCAGAGACACTAGAAGTGTCTGTGTAACTCAATGTTGAACAAATATCAACAGGAGATGTCTTCAAAGCAGACTGGTTTTTAGAGTTTTCTTTTTTTTTACTAATGTTTACATTCTTTACTTATATACAAAGGTAAAAGACACACATATGCACACACATATACATATACAATCATTATCATCATTTAATATCCACTTCTCCATACTTGCATGGGTAAGATAAAATTTATTTGAGGCAGATTTTCCAAAATTGAACACCTTCCCTGTTGCCAACCCTCACCTGTTTTCATGCAAGATAATATTTCTCCATGAATAGACAAGGCCTTGCAGAATACTGGAAATTAACAACATTAATTATATGAGTGACAACCATTTTATAATTATTATGCTGTATCAAAACAAGGAGACACAAACACACACATGCACATATATGACAGGCTTATTTCAATTTCCATCAAATAATCTACTCACAAAGCTTTGGTTAGTCCAGGGCAATAGCAGAAGACACTTGCTCAAGATGTCATGTAGTGGGACTGAACTCAAGACCAAGTGGTTGGGAAGCAACTCTTTACCACACACACATATATAGGACTCTGTGTATGTGTGTGTGTGTGAGAGAGAGAGAGAGAGAGAACAAGAAGCTTGCTTCCCATCCTCATTGTCTTAGGTTCATGGCACCTGGGGCAAGTATCCTCAACTATAGTCCCAGGCTGACCAAAGCCTTGTGAGTGAATTTGATAGGCAGAAGATCTGTTGTGTGGTATACATGTATGTAAAAATGTTTGTGCCTCATTAGATAGATTGAAAGATATATATATATATATATATATATATATATATATATATATATATATATATATATATATATATATATATAACTTCTGTTACTTAGGGTGATTTAATTAGCTGGTGGGTGGGGATTTTATGAAATGTAGAAGCCAGATTAAGACTAAGCTGGAGAAAGTTCTGGGAGTTATTACTTCTGTTCATGACACACATTTTCTCTCACAGTTCAAGGCAGAGTATCTGATGTTTGTGTATAAGTTGCAACACTACACAATAAAATTAAATCTGAAAGCATATTGCTAGGAAGCAAACTTCTCGACCACTATATACATATATATGTATATAAAGGACGGATGAACATAGAATAGGTCCATGACTATCTAGCAATAGCATAAGTCCTCAATAATTCTAGCTTGGTACCCAGCATACTGGAAGACCACTGGGAGTGAGGCATCCCTCCGTTTTTGCTAAAACATATCTCCAGAAGGTCCCTTAGATATAAAACCAGATATGCAGGGAATGGCAATAGCTGCTTAGGAAATGTTTTGCTTGTGCTTGAGATCACATTCCTGAGCCTCTAAGCCCATATAGACACAGGATATCCTACTCTGGCATGTCTCTGGATCATGTCAATAAAATGGATGGGGGTCAGTAAGGGATTGTATTATGTATTTTCTTTATTGGACCTAAAATTAAAAAACATATACATACACACACATACACAAATATGTATCTCGTAGAAAGGCAGCTAAACACAAGGAGACTTAATGCATACACTTACACAGAATACAAAATATAGAGTATTGAATAAACAATACAAAATAAGCAAAAGATGTTATATAATAATCTTATCTTGACAGCTTTTTACAGGCAAAACATTCTTCCTCTGACTAAGCCATTAAAAAATAATTCATTCCCTGATATTTTCTATTCTTTTACAAGTTGTAAACAAACCTTTGTATACAAGCACACACACACATGCACACACACATGCACAAAAGCTAAGAATACTGCTTCTCCATCTCAAACTAAGCTTCTTTCTTAATTCTTTCAGTTAAAAAAATAAAGAAAATACAAAATATAAAACACTTTGTACTCAACTGCAATTTTTTTAAAGCGTCTTCTGAGAGGTAATATGTTGTATGAATTTTTTAAAAGTACAAAAGTTTGCATCGCAGCTTTCAAAGACAGACGACGGTGTTTAGGACTTTGAATGAGGGAGAGATTTAAACTGGAATAAGGATTCGTTGATGGCGGGTCAAATTCTCCAAGCTTCATTCGAGTGTAAAAGAGAGGTTTGACTCTTTCAAGTAGAGTTTCCTTGGTAACCAATCCTTGGTTGAGAGCACCAGCTAAAATATAAATACAATGGTAAAATATATATTAAACAGTGTTTGATCTACATAAATTTCTTACTTTTTAACTTTTATTAAATGATATGTTAAAATGAAACCAACTAAATACCTCCTAGTGAAAACAAACCAGATCTTTCATTCTTTTGACACTAACTCATCCAAGACTACCCTGGGTTCTATGATACAAACTTTTTGTTTTAAACTGATCTCAATTAAAACCATTCATTATTAAAATTTCATATTAATTTATGTTCCAAATACCAGATTACTAATGGCAAAGTTATTTTACTCAATTATAAACAGAAATGAAAGCAGTGAATTTAAAAATTGATATGGTAACAAAAGGGTTAAAAATTTTAAAAAGGAATTTAACTCAGTATATTTGTTATTGTTATCTCTGATATTCGATGTTCTATCTACATTGCCATAACCATCTATAACACATTGATTTTCTACATATCAAATTATCCTAATCATAGAATTGTGATTTTGACTTCAATTTCACCAGCTTTGAACACTGATCTCAACAACTGCACCAACAAATAATTTTCAGTAGATACTAACTCAGGACATTCCCTCAATCACATTAAACAACATTACTGAGAGAATATGTATAGTTCAATCAATACCAAAACTAATGTGGCCCAATAAGGTAGAAACCATGATCCTTTGACTGCATAACTTTTATGTTTTCTGTATGTGTTATAACTTCAACATTGTTTTAGAATAAAGCTAAAAACACTTTTTGATATGAAATAAGAATGAAATAAAAAAATGGAAGAAAGAAAAGTAAAACTAGAGAAGGGAGAAAAAATTTTAAAAATTGAAACAATTATAGTAAATTCTTTACCAAGGCTATAAAAGAATGGTTGTTTTAATGCTGGTGATAACTCAAGGTTACAACCAGCATTAACACTGGCAGCAGCAATTTCCACAGCAGTTGTTTTATACATATGCCATATCAACATATATTCAATAGCACCTTCATCACTGATTACATATCCTTTGAAACCCCATTCTTTACGTAAAATATCGGTCAACAATCTTTTGTGGGCACATGCAGGGATACCATTTACACTACAACAGGAAAAAGAAGATACAAAGAGAGATTTATATAGATGATATATCATAATGTTCAAAATTTAGAAAACATAACTTATATATATATATATATATATATATATATATATATATATAATGTTAGAATCTATAAATTTAATGTAAAATAAAGTTAAACATCGAGAAATTATAATATACAGATTATATAATGGTTACAATTATTAAACTAAATTATATATCATAAATACATATCATAAATGTAACATATAATACAATATGAAACTATAGACTTATAAAATTATCAAATAATTATATTATAAATATATAGTATATATATATAATACAATATATAAAATATTCTAAATATGATACAAAATATTCAATTATAACACACAGGCATTGCTGTGTGATAAGAAGCTTCCTTCCCAACCACATGGTTTCAAGTTTAGTCCCGCTGCAATGGCACTTAGGGCAAGTATCTTCTACTATAGCACCAAGTTAATCAAAGCCTTGAGAAAGGATTTGGTACACAGAAACAGAAAGCAGACCATCATATATAGATGTGTGTATCTTTGTATTTGTACTCCTACAGCTTGACAACCATGTTGGTTTCTTCGCATACCCATAATTTAGTGTCCCAGCATGACCAGTGACTGAAACAAGTAAAAGATAAAACCATAAATTTACCAGTTGATATTTAGGGGACATTTCAGTCTGAGAAGGAAGCGGCAGTGCCCACATCCTTCAGAGGTCCACTCAGGATCTGATAACTTACAATACAAAATTCAACTATTGATGTGTTTAGAAGACACGAACCTCACTGGATGTAAATACCATCACTCTCATTTATCAGCTGGAACTCCAGGTGGCCAGGAGTTGGGTGGGTCATATAACACCTTGCAGCTTTTTGTATCATAATAGTTCCACTATGGCTTGTAGAGTCAACATCATCTCCTTTTGTTATTTCCTGCCTCTTTTGGTTCACATGATTTTTACAGATGGATGCACTTCCAATTGCCACCCACTGCACAGCATGGACTGTGTGCATTTTATCATGCCACCAGTATCTGCAGCATTATTTAACATTCACTTTTCCATGACTGCATGGGTTAGATGAAATTGGTTGAGGCAGATTTTCTATAGCCAAGTACCCTTCCTATCACTTTTTTCCAAGCAATGGTCATATTTCCTATAGCCAAATATGATTTCCATGGGAGACTGGAAACAAACAACATCACTTGTATGATCATGATGCTTGCTAGCAACCATAAAAAGTTACATGTAACAGACTTCTTTCAGTTACCATCTACCAAATCTGTTCACAAGGCTTTGGTCAGCCCTGGACAGTAGTAGACAACACCTGCCATAACTTCCACACAGTGTAACTGAACCCAAGACCACATGCTTGGGAATCAAGCTTTGCAACCACATAGCCACACCTGTACCGTCAAGCATATGGTAACTTGATCTGCTTAAAACAGCTGCCAAATTTCCCTCATATCACATTCATTTTTAAAAAGAAAGAACACATTAGATAATGCAGTTCTAAGTATACTGTGTCTAAAGAAGATAGGATAATCATAGCTGGGATATTTGTGATCATAGGTCTGCCCAATCAGACTGACCTAGGGCTAAAAAAACAACAACACAGTGTTAGAGTACCAATACACTAACCTGTTGTAACTACACATTATGTTATATGTTCCAGCTTCAACACACTTCTTGAAAGCAGGAAGGTAAGTAAGACGAAGATCTCGCTCTGGAACCTAATGATAAAAATAATAATAATGGCTTCAAACTTTGGTACAGGACCAGCAGTTTTTGTGGTGAGGGAATTAGTCGATTACATCAACCCCCAGTAATTGACTAGTACTTATTTTATCAAACTTAAAAGGGTGAAAGACAAAGTCAACCTCAGCAAAATTTGAGCTTGGAACATAAAACTGGAAGAATGCTACTAAGCATTTCGTCTGGTATGTTAACAATTCTACCTGCTCACCACCTTTTTATTGTTATTAATAATAATAATGATAATAATATGTTAATAATTCTTCCAGCTCATTCTGCATGCTAACAATTCTGCCAGCTCATTGCCTTAATAATGATGATCATCATCATAATAATAGTCCTCTCTACTATAGGCACAAGGCCTTAAGTTTTTTTTGCAGGGGTGGTTAAGTTGATTACATCAACCCCAGTGTGTAACTGGTACTTGCTTCATCGACCCCAAAAGGATGAAAGATGACCATGGCAGAATTTGAACTCAGAACATAAGGACAGATGAATGCCGCTAAGCATTTTGCCTGACGTGCTAACAATTCTGCCAGCTCACCACCTTAATTAAAAATAGAAGTAACACTAATTACAGGAAAAAAATCTACTTGAGCTCACTAGCAATACTGGTCTCAAATATTGGCACAAGGCCAACAATTGTGGGAGGTGGGAGTTAGTCAATTACATCGATCCCAGTGCTCAAATGGTACTTATTTCATTGACTCTGAAAGGACAAAAGTCGACCTCAGCAGAATTTGAACTCAGAACATAAAGACAGATGAAATGCTGCTAAGCATTTTCCTTGCCATGCTAATGATTCTGCCAGCTTGCAGCCTTAAGAAGGAGTAGGAGGAGAGAGAGAGAGAGAGAGAGAGAGAGAGGGAGGAGATAGCATGGTGCCAATGCACATGCCACATGCATTTCTTTTTCTCAAACCTAGCCCTACGACTTTCACAATTCTTTTTCTTTAATGACCCTCTCCCCACAGCCTCTCTGAATCTTCATAACCCTCATGGCTTTGCCTGTTCCTTGCTCCCTTCCTCCCACACCGTCACAATATATTCATCCTCATAACATGAGAGAGCACCTACTGAAACCAGTCCCTCTCTTTTTCTCACTAACCCCGACACTATCCACCCCCACCCCACCGTCTCTTTTATACCCACCAATCAACAATGTCTACGCTGATACTTTCTCCACTATTATAGTCATACAACTCATCATACCACCTGGAATAATTGCACGTGAAGATAAACACTTGAGTGCTTCATAAATCTTCCCACCTTCTAAGAACTCACATTCTTAATAAGTACTTTCTGATGTCTGGCATTGACTGTTAGCTTGAAGAAAATAAAAACAACAAAAATGGAATGAAATAATAATTCTTTCTAACTTAGGCAGAAAGCCAGGATTTTTTTATGGGAAAGAGTTTAGTTGATATTATTAACCCAGAACGTGACTGGTACTTCTTTTTGTTACCATCCAAATGGATGAAAGACTATTTACTTTGTATCAAATTTTACTCCCGCCACAAACAAGTAGAAGACAAGAGTTCCACAGGCTGTGTGACTAAGAAGCTTGCTTCTTGTCCATGTGGCCTCGAGTTCAGTCCCACTGTGCAGCACCTTGGGCAAGGGCATTCTACTACAGCTTAATGAGTGGATTTCGTAGATAGACACTAAAAGAGGTTAATCACAAATGTGTATATATCTGTGTGTGTGTGTGTGTGTGTGTGTGTTTGCATGCACCTTTGTTTTGACATGAAGTAAAGAGTGCAAATAAGCATCACCAGAATCATCATCATCATGATCATCCTTTAACGTCCGTTTTCCATGCTGGCATGGGTTGAACAGTTTGACCAAAGCTGGCAAGCAGGAAAGCTGCACCAAGTTCCGAGCTGATTTGGCTTGGTTTCAACAGCTGGATGCCCTTCCTGATGCCAACCACTTTACAATGGGTGCTGGGTGCTTTTAACGTGGCACTGGCACAGGACTCTTGCAGATCAATCCTTTTCTTCAGTGAGAACAGCATTAACGCTTCTGCTGTGGAGGACAGGTCTCCATGAGTACAGCTAAGCGCCATCATATAAGTGATGTTGTTCATTTCCAGCCTTCCATGAAAAATGTGTGCGGCCATGTTGAAATGTTGCCTTGCTTGGAAACAAGTGAGGGTTGGCAGCTGGAAAGGCATCCAGTTGTGGAAAACCTACCTCAACAAATTCCATCTGATCAATGGAAGCATGAAAAAATTAACATTAAACAATGATGTTCCAGCATCTGAAAAATATATCTAAAAGCATCAAAGGGAAAATTTCAGCCAATATTTACTAAGTGTTCAGTATGTAATCATCTGTACTAACAAGTGATCATCTGACAAAGATCTAAAAAAAACACTAGAAAAGAAATTACACTGATTGTAAAGTTAAGGTACTCTGCTCCAAGTCAATGTAACCAAAAGTTCAGATCTTGCAACAGTCATTATGTGGTATCTTAATAAGGTACCTAATAGTATTTATTCTAGTTTTCCTAACTGAACATAAAGAAACAAGTTCCAGTGTTACTTCATTGTTAAGTGTTTAGAATTAAGGAAAGCAACCAGCAGTAAAAACAAGTGTTATATACAAAAAAGAAAAGAAAATGAATAAAAAACTCTTCATTCATGCAAAAATGAGAAAAATGGAGAAAAGTTTAAAAAGGAAAAAGTGAGGGTTATTTTAGCAATATATGTATCAGGGTACAATATACAACTGCTTCTGAAAATATACAGTAGTCAACAATGAGAAGAAGGGGGCCAAGGGAATTTTCCTAGGTAGAATCTAAGTATTTTAACTAGTATTTAGTAGAGGAAATTATTGACAATAAAGGATTTACTTTAGCATTAAATCCAAGTCGAGATACAGGAACATTTTCTGGTCCAGAATAAGCATCAAAATGTTTACAACCTGAACTGGCTCTGATGTAACGTGGATGATTGCCTTGAAGACCTTGCACATAGCTGGTGGCATAACTGCCGGTCAAGTAGGGATCTTCACCATAGGTTTCCTGTAAAAGCAATAACACTGAAATGTAGTTAAATGTGAGCAAACAAAATAAATGTCAGGTAATATGTTGAATTAAGATGGGAAAGCCCACAAGCGTTAATCTTCAACAATACTCTTGTTTGCCTTTCAGGAAAATATTATACACACACATACAAGGTTTGATCAATAAATATCCAGACTGTTGCGATAGTAATGAAGCTAAAGCATGCAGAATGAAGCCACTTGGCAGAGATTGACCTTGAACTCTGTGCATACACACTAAGTCTTAATGTTCTAGCTCACTTCCGCTGTTTACATCAGTGCTTGGAAGGAAGGCGTGTAGTGTGTAATTGTCACATTGACCATGACAGAGAGGCCTATGCAAAGTTGCAGAAAGTGTATGGAGAGGAGTGTATGAGCTGCACACAAGTGTATAAGTGGTTCAGATGTTTCCAAGATGGCCAAAATAATATCAATATTGATGAACGTTCTGGGAGACCTGCAACCAGCAGAAGTAAGAAAACCATCACAGATGTGTGAGCAGCCGTGAGGGGAAATCATCAAATCACCAGCCATGACTTATCAGAGGATGTGCAGATTAGTTATGGTTCAGTTCAGTCCATTATCAATGAAGATTTAGGTATGAGACACGTGTCTGCCAAGTTTGTTCCAAATCAAGATCTCCTTGATTGTGTCTAGAACAATGATAACCTGTTGAAAACTTTGCATAGGCCTCTGAGCAGGTATTGCCAAGCTTTTGGCAAAATTTGATGCAGATGCTCTGCTCAACTTTCACTGTCATGATCAATGCAATGATCATGCATTATATATCTTCTTTCCAAGCACTGCTATAAACAGCAGAAGTGAGCTAGAATGTTAAAACTTAGTGTGCATGCACAGCAGAACTCAAGGTAAATCTATGCCAAGTGGCATTACTCTGTATGCTTTAGCTTCATTAGTATGGCAACAGTCCGGATACTTATTGATCAGACTATGTATGATATATGAAAGAAAATGTTGCATACAGGTGCACTACAACATATATACATATATATATATATATATATATATATA
>NC_068982.1:120424723-120425299 GCF_001194135.2 Octopus bimaculoides
GTATATGTATGTGTATATGTGTGTATGTGTATATATGTGTGTGTGTGTGTACACATATATATGTATACATGCACACATATATATATGGATATGTGGATATATGTATATGGGTATGTGTATGTACGTATATATGAAAACACTTGAGTTATTTTTCTTTTATATATATATATATATATATATATATATATGTGTATTTGTATGTATGTGTGTGCATGCGTGTGTGCATGTGTGTGTTTACGTATGTATACATGTATGTATATGTATATGCGTATCTGTTTATTTTATTAGTTAATATGTGTAGCTATGTGTATGTGTATGAGTCTATTTCTATTTATACATGTGTATATATAAATGGATACATATGTGTATATGGGGACATGCACACATATGTGTATATTTGTATATGCATGGGTACGTATGTGCATATGTATAAATGTGGACGTATGAGTGTATATATATGTGTGTGTGTATATGTGTGTATGTACAAGTACACATATATATGTATATGTATATATATATGTGTGTGTGTATCAATATGCATGTATGTGTGTGTTTGTGTATATGTATTTATGTATG
>NC_068982.1:120425707-120427020 GCF_001194135.2 Octopus bimaculoides
ATATATATATATATATATATATACACATATATATATATATATATATATCATTGTCATATATATATATATATATATATACACACATATGAACAGGTGTGGTTATATGGTTAAGCAGTTTGCTTTCCAACCACATGGTTTCAGATTAAATTCCACTGCATGCAGGCACCTTCAACATGTATCTTTTACTTTAGCCCCAGACCAAACAAAGCCTTGTCAGTGAATTTGGTAGATAGAAACTTTAAAAAAGTCTGTCATATATGTATATATGGACATGTGTAGATATATATACATAAACTTTATTTTACATTTCTTGCCCACAAGAGATTATATCTGATCTTTAGCATACTGCTGTATGTCTTCTCAAATCACAATCACAGGAAAAGTTGTTGATAAGAATTACTAACAAAATCAAAGCTGATAAATACACACAGGTGTTCCAAATTAAGTTTAATTACCAATAAACATCAGCTTGGATGACACTTTAATCAACAGACAGAGAAAGGTGACCGATCAAACTGATTATGTAAATAGAATTCTTTTCCGCCTATTCTTGTGGGAACCTTTGATACAGAGTATCGAAATTCTAATCCCTTTCACACTTATAAAATGTCAAGCATACTTAAAAATTTGTTGTTATCATTATTATCAGTATGGGCAGAACTTACAAATCGTTTACTGTGAAGGAGAAATTAAGTATGGTTGAATATGCATTTGAACATGACAATAGAGTTGCAGGAAGGTATGTTAATGGTACTGAAGCCAATGTTTGAAACTGGCATAAACAGTACGACACACTTAAAAATGGGCCAAGTAATAAAAAGACTAAAATAAAAACATACAATCAGGATTATCCAAATTTTTACATTTCTTTCGGTCAGGAATATCCATATCCCTACGTATGTCAATGGTGTTCCGTTGTGATAGGTAGAAACTACAAGCAATCTAAAATATGGCCCAGACCAATATAGTTGGTCTGGGGCTATAGTAAAAGATATGGCCCAGCATGAAAGTCAGACTTCAAAAAGTAATTAACCATTTAACAGTTTTAGTAAATTTATACAGAAAAAGTAAGCATTATACCCTCCAGCATAAATAAAAGTCAACTTCATTATAATTAAGCCATTATTTTTTCTGTAAAAACATATTCTGACATTAAATGAGTCAAGTTCCAGTACGAATGTTTACGTTTTGTAAGTCTTTTTTCAAACCCCAAATTTCAAAATATTCTGGAAACAATCTACTCATGTAATTTACGCACTCACTAAAGTTTATTTTTATTTTTTCAAAAAAAAGTGTGTAAATGACATGGGTTT
>NC_068982.1:120427030-120433192 GCF_001194135.2 Octopus bimaculoides
ATATATATATATATATATATATATATATATATAGTGAGAGAGCAGAAGCAAGAGAGAGAGATGGAGTGAACAACCAATTTTGAGGAAATACACACACACACATATATATTTCTATATTGGCTTATAAAAATTTTCCTTGCTTTTAAATCCCTCAATGCTTTCAATTAATTACCATTACATCTCATAGCATTTTAGAGTTTTCTTTGCAAAGGTGCAGAAGCACGAAGTTCGTGTCAAAATATATGAATAAGACACATATTTAAGAGATTCAACGTACATGAATTTTATTATATTCCACAAATTAAAAGTACTTATTTAGTAAGGAATTTTTTTTCAAATGTCACTGAGCAATAAATTATAGTTTGTAATTTTATCTTACTGATGTGGTGGACAGTTTTTCAAAATAGCCTGAAGTGCATAAGTGTAAAAAGCGAACATCTGAAGTTACATTAAGTTTTTTACATGAATTGTTTGCCAGATATGGTATTACTGATACCATTGTATCTGATAATGGAACTCAATTTACTTCAGACAAGTTCAAATAATTTTGTAAAATGTTCATTATTAAACATGTGACCACTCTGCTGTCTCATCCGAGGTAAAATGGACAAGCAGACTATTTTGTTGATACTTTTAAGAGAGTCTTAAAAAAGGTGAACAATGAAGTAATGGACAACCTTGCACTTCAACAATTTCTAAGAGTGTACCGAATAACACCTAATCTGAATACGCTGCCTGGAATGTCACCTGCAGAATTGATGTTTGCTAGAAAGATCAGATTCATCTTTGATAAGCTGATACTGAGTGAAAATAGAAAAAAAGCAAACAACAACTATACTTCAAAATTCTTCCAGTTAGGTGACAAAGCTGTTTTTAAAACCTATAGATGTGGTAAAGAAAGCTGGTAGGACAGTAATTATTAAACAGATTGGAAGAATGTTATTCCTGGTAAAAGGAAAAAATGTTGAACATAAAAGACATATAAACCAACTTAAAAAAAGATTCACAGAAGAAACAGTCATGAGAGATGAAATTCCCATGGAAGTATTGTATGACACATTTGAGGTGCCAACACCCAAACAAATTGAAACTACATGTTCAAGCACCAAAGAAAGAAGAATGGAAACACTGGAATTAAGCCCTAAGTGTAAGAGATATTAAAACTCTAAATGGAATTTAATTCCCCAAAAGGGAAGAAGTTGTGGGAGGCTAACTCTCAAAAGGGGAGATGTTGTGGCAGGATTCCTACCAACCCCATGTGACTAAAAGTGAACTGACACATTTCAATAATATAAAGAATTGTTGAGTTGACAGGAGCAATTGATTAGGAGCAACTGATTGTGAACAGTTAAGAGAGTGTTGAGCCTCATGTAACAGTGATTGTAGTGCATCATGTGAATACTTTCTTTCTCCCCACTTTGTTAAATTATTTATCCAACACCACAATATGGAACTTACTAATGTCAACAAGTACAATAATTATACAAGTTAATAATTATGGTAGTGAGTATACTGATATAAGTAGTCCATGAACAAAGCTGGTCTAAATTTAATAGAAAAATTTCAATAAATGGATAGTAAAACAAAACATTTTAATAAATAAACAAGAAGTTTTTTAAAAGAATTATTTGAAGTCTAATTTTACCTGTGTTCTTCCCCACAGTGGGTGCCTGACAATGTTGATGACTGGACTAAAACAACTCATCCCGGTGTGTGTACCCATCTGATGTCTCCGCATGTAATCAATATGTTTGGCACGCACTTCACTGCCAACAGCTTCAGCAACATCGTAGAGCAAATGAGTGCTACAATGACAGAGATAGCAGAAAAAGAAATAGCAGAAAAACTTGATGACAAAATCATGTTAAAAGGTGAAATCAAAGAAATAGAGAAACTTGTAGGGTTCACTGAGTGTAACAACATATTAGTTTTTGTTGTTTCAAATAAACCTTGTCTGAGCAAACCTATAATCGAAAGCATTCTAGTTACAGCCATCCTAATTTTTCAGTAGTATCTACAACTACGTAATCTAATGTGTTTTTCAGTGCTTATGACAAAGGGGTGATATATGAAGGAAAGTCTGCAGTAACTTTGAGTAAGCTAAGTAACCACCAAGAAGAACCTTTTTGAAAATAGAAGTGTTATCATATATAAAAGAACTATTATTTTTCTACACTTCTCTGTTAGTTGTGTTATTGTTGTTGTTATCATTGTTTCGACTCAGGTCAACGCTGATCAAAAGGACCAATAACATGTATCTAGTATTCTATTATCTGATGAGCTTTTTCTTTTTTTTAAGACAGGAAGATGTGATTTGAGGGAGATTTGGCTACTATTTCTAACAAGTCGATTGACCATATAGGGCAGAGTATAATAGCAAGAGTGAAAATGCAGGTTTAACCTTTTAGCATTAAAACCAGCCGTATCTGGCCAAAGTATTCTGCCTGTTTTACATTCAAAATGTTCATAGCCAGCCTCTCTAATCTACTCTACAATATCATACTAAAAATAAACAATCACATCATCAGAATCTCAAAGCCACAAGATAATGCATGATTATTTCAAAACAATGTGAATAAATAAGCATCAAATTTGACAGAGTAATCTGAATGCTAAAGGGTTAAGAAGGTCCTTTAATGAGGCCAAGGACATGACAACTTCCCTAGTGTTAGTGCTATGTAAAGTGGTTGATGTTAGAAAGGACGGCCAGTCAAAGAATTAGAAACCATGCCAAAATAGAAGATACAAATGAAACATGGTCCACCAACTAATGTTCCTCCTAAACTGTGTGCTTGAGCATGCACACATGTTTTACAACTAGCACACAAGGTTTTCAAAATAAATAAGTCTTTTTTTGTCTCTTTGAAACAATTAATCATATTTTATTTTTTATCTTTTACTTGTTTCACTCATTAGACCGCAGCCATGCTGGAGTACCACCTGGTACTCATTCTATCGATTTACTTTGTCAAATCACTAAGTTATAGGGATGTAAACACACCAGCACCAGTTGTCAAGCAGTGGTGGGGGACAAACAGATACACACACACACACACACACAGTTCAAATATACAGAAAACAAAAGGTGAAGACAGGTGTAGGAACAACAAGCAGGTGTATTAGTTTAATGCTCAGGAAAAATGGAAAAGTTTTTACATTTCGAGCCTATGCTCTTCAACAGACAGGATTAAGAGGAAAAAAAGGAGAGAGAGTGAAAAACATGGAGAGAGAGAAAAAAAATGTGGTGGGATTAACAGTTCAACATATATACAAATATAGGACTGGCTTCTTTCAGATTCCATCTATCAAATCCACTCACAAGGTAGGAGACACTTGCCCAAGGTGTCACACAATGGCACTGAACCCCAGACCATGTAGTTGGGAAGCAAGCTTCATACCACACAGCCACGCCTTCTAAACAGAAATTGAATGAAACTGACAATCTATCCAACTCATGCCACATTGAAAAATGGACATAAAATAACAATGAAGACGATAAGAAGCTTTGAGGAGATTCATCTGTACTAGGTACTTCAATTTTACAAAATTACAGTTATGTAATTTGTATTAAATTATTATTGGGATGTAGAAAAACTTTCCTGTTTGTGAAGGGATTCCCCACTCCCAGTTTTCATACCCCTTCATCATCTAAACCATTGCAATTCTTTTGTATATTCAGCTATAGTCAAAGAATATCTTATTGTGAATAAAATAGTAATTTTTCAGACTATTAATCTCATCTTTCTAGATGAAAATCACCATCATCATTATTTAAGGTCCACATTTCCATGTTTGCATGAATCACATAGAATTTGTTCTTTCATCTTCACTATGTTTCAACTGGTTTGATTTCAAGTCTTCATCAGGTTATGTAGATAGCATCAGACTGGATTCAAACTAGAACCATTTATTTGTAAACTAATTCTCTTATCTAGTAAACAGTTGACACACAAATTCTTTTATAGACGCATATGGTTAATAATCCAAAAACAATAATCTTATTAACCCTTTGGACTTGCCAACTCAAAGTTCTAGAAGCAATGATTTTTTTACTATGTCCTGCCAGTCTAGATTCCATTCTGCCACGTTTCTGATCACTGTTGTTATTTACATGCACACCTGGTAGAAGGTTCACGGTTCAAAGGATTAAGAACAACTTAGACATTTAGCTAGTTTATTATGGAGATAACAAAATTCATTGAACTGTTAAAATTCTTCTTTTAGATTATAAAATACAATAAAAATTTGGAAAGCTTTTGAGAAATACTTACAATAACTATGTAAAATGTGAGAAGATAATTCTTATTAATTTAACAAATGTTTTTTTCTCACTAAGTCACAGATAGTAGAAGCAACAGAGTTAACCTTTAAGCTAAAGTGTCAACAGTTCGTATCTAATCCCCAGTATTGTCCCAAGAATGTCTTTAAACAATCACATGCTCTACTAGAAATAGTAGCCAAGTTTTCGTCAAACAACACAAAATTTCTCTTAAAAAGACAGGGTGGTCATATATGAAATACATTCTGTCATAGATCTGCTGAATTGGAGTTAACATGGGACTAAACAATAACAGCTCATTAATACAACTCATTAACTCAATCTGACTAGCTCACCATTGTAAGCAGCTGCAGTAACATACAACCTATTTCTAATAATAGCTGAAGGCCACAAACTTTACAGGAAAGATATAGTCAATTAAATTGCAACTAGTACTTAATTAGCACAAAGATACAAGGTAGATTTAACTAAGGCAGTATTCAAGCAATACTTCTTTATAATTACAATTAAACCTTGGGAGAGGCATTATGCCAGTAATAAACACATGCACTGGTTCAGTCCTTTATTAATTTATAAACAGTATATAGTTTTTTGTTAAATAATTTCATTGCACTCTTGCAATCTCTTCAGTAACTTGTCTCTCCACTTCCATTTATTTTGAATGTATGATTTGGCATTGTTTTGAATTTATAATTAATTTACAATTAATTTACAAGTGTCTCATTAGCTTTCAGTTCTGAGTTCAAGTCCTTCAAGAAATGGAGAAAGATAGGCTCCACTAAGCTGACTTGGCTTCTGAATATTACATGAAGAAAAACATTTTTAAATGCAAATAGATTATCAGATATACAGCAACAACTACTTTAATACATAATGAAACAAGTGCCAATACACTGAATGTGGAAAGCAATAAAACTTCAGTTAGTGACGGCTATATCTGTAGTGAGGAAAAGCAAACATTGTCGAACAGGGAACTCCTTCAATCCTGGCGGATCATAGGTTTCTACAGCTGGAAAGTTCTCCTCTAAGATGCAGACCTGGGAAAGGTTTTCCCAGTGTTAACACAGCTTGGCACCGGTGCCATCAAAAGCATTACCATCAGAATACAAAGAACCAGAAAAGATACTGTAGGACAATTTATCTAAAATTTTAACAATTCTTGCCAATCGATGCCTCTGCCTCCTTGAACAGACAAAAAACAAAACTGACCTAAGTTGAATTCGAACTCAGTGTACTGAGTCGGAACAAATACAGCAAAACATTTTATCCTAAACTCTAATGACCCAGCTATTTCACTGCTTACGATCATAGTTCAAATACCGCCAAGATTAGCTTTACTTTTCATCTTTCATGGATCAGTAAAATAAAATACCTAGTTGAGTGCTGAGGTCAATGTGACTGCCTATACCTCCCTAAACTTTTGAGGCCTTGCACCTCTTATAAAAATCAATATTTATTGTAATTCCTCTGTTGGCAATTGCAAATAGTGGAGATAACACTGATTATGTAGAGCCTAATCTATATTTTGTTTTTCATCTCTTAAAAGAACTAAAAAAAAGAGAACCAATAAATTGTTGCCATGAACCAATCTTAACCACTTCGGCGTCTCTTTGAGTTCATACGTCCCACAGGATATTTTGTTTACACACACAAAAACAATATTGTTTGTTATATTTTTTAATTGAGTAACATAAGTCCACCTAACCCTGAGTAAAGCTGTCCTAAAAATAGTTATATTGGTAGTGATAAACAACAAAGAGGATAAAGTTCTTTGGATAATAAACTGATATGACACTAATGCTTCTATACAAAAATACTAACTTCAAATATGAACATCTACAAACACACGCACATAGATAAATGTATACAAACGTACATACAAA
>NC_068982.1:120433202-120442976 GCF_001194135.2 Octopus bimaculoides
TATATATATATGTATGTATATATATATATAATTATGTGCGTGAGTTGTCTAAGAGATCATAAGTCAGGGAAAAAGATGCACTCATATATCTGTCAGTAGAGTGGGTATATTGTCAGAATTTTATAGTATTAAATATCCATCATGGCTGATCTTACCAATTGGTTTCGCGTAAAGAATACAATGGAGTGTTAAGTAACAATCTGATTATATAACTTTATGCTCATCAGAGATAGCTTATAAGGAAGGGAATATGGAGACTGCTCTCTATTATCGGAGATGGATAAGCTGCTGCAGAAACGGTAGTGGAACAAAAATGGGCTAGGGGATTAGGTTAGGAGTTATGTCCTTGGTTGGGTATGCTGTGAAGCCGGCAAGAGTTATCCTGAATGTGGGTATTATTAATGTGGTGCTCCTGTAGGGATGGGGTGTGTGATATGAGTAGTATTGTCATATGTGTAATTTTTTCCAGGAGTGAAGGTATATATAGCTGTGTTCGTTGGTCTGTTTTCTTTCTGTAAAGGATAAAGTCCGGGGAGGGGGGTATGTTAGCGTGTAGTATATAATGTGTGTGTAAGGGGTCTGTGTATATTAGTTACATGCCAGACCCTAGCCCCCACCAAGAGAAAGCACCATTGGAAAGTACTGTGGTTCACACTGCCATTCTCTTTAAACGTTAAGACCGGAGTAGGTAAGATATTCCTTAGTTTAGTTGATAGGCACTTCCCCATATCAACAGATTCAACAAAATATTTAATAGACATACTCTGAGATTATCCTTTAGCTGTGCACCTACTATAAAAAAGATTTTAGTAGATAGGCCCAACTTGTCCACTGAATGGCCACTGCAATATGGAGAGTTGTTTATGAGGCAGAACTAACAACAACAGGACCCATTGGACAATGGGTGTGGAAGTATGTGGGGGGCAACAGAAGGCCTCTTCAGAATTCACTTTAATAACCACTAGTCTTCCTTCAACATCCCAGAGAGGCAAGCATGTTTGGGCTTTGAAAGAAAGCGCCACAGAGTACAGTTTGGAGTGGAAGATCCTATAAAAATGCAAACTGTATTTCAATAGAAGCAGGAAGTGCCGCTGAATGACTAAAATGAGGATATTGAAGTAAAACTAAATTAACCAATTTCTAAATAACTTCTGCATTAATAACGACTTACCATGCTTTGAAAAATATCTTGTGTGTGTGTGTGTGTGTGTGTGTGTGTGTGTGTGTGTGTGCGCGCGGGCGCGTATGTGTGTTACTAATAAAAGTAACAAAGTCTTCTAAACAGAGTGAAATATTACAAAATTCTGAGCATTTACAGCACAACATTTACATATTGTTATTATATCTATTTCTTTTTTTTTTTTTTTTTTGCAGATTCGGAATTTCCGCAGTCGAAAAAGTAGGTTTCTGAAGGAGAGAAAAAAAGTGGGGGGCGGTCGTCCATGTCCTTTACCTCCGCCGAAAGTTCTTCGGTAATTTTCTTTCATGTAAATAAATGTTTATGTTGATTTTAAAATCTGACAACGAAATCTTATAAAATGACAATGCTCTAAAAGATGTACATTACATATTCATATGTTAAATATGAAAATAAAAAATCTTTATTAGCACTACATTATCTACTGTGTCTTGTCTTAGGGGAAAACAATAAAAAACATTTTTTTCAAAAGAAACAGGTGTTATTTGGGAGGAGATTTGACTCCGTTTTCTAGCAGGTCGAGCTTGAGGGTCCCGCCTTGTCGCCTTAGGTATGTCATGAGGATGGGAGGAGAGTGAAAGGAGAAAGCAACTTTATACTTCTAGAGACTGTTACAGTCTTTAAAGTTCGCAGTTTGAAAGTAAAATACGTCAAAAAACGAGAGTCAGCAATTCAGTAGCAAGATGTTTCCAATAAGACCTGAAAGGGTGAATAAACGGGGAGAGGGCTCTACAGCCAGTGAAAACTGTTGCTGCAATGCGGGAATATAATTCGTCAATATACCAATGTCTGAAAAGTGTTAGTAAATAAACAAATATTACTACCTAAAACCTTGTATTATGATACAAGGAAGTAAATAGTCGTACTAGCTGTATTTTACGATATACATGAGCAATATATGTATATTTTTTTATTGTTTAGCTCCAGAACTGCCCAGAGGGAGCAAACCTATGTTCATCACGTCTTTTTAAGGATATCTAGAATTATATTACCCAATGTGCCTTTGTAAGATAGGACATGGTAAAATTCGCTGCTATTTCTAGCAGGTCGTATTACCACGTAAAGGTCCTTTGTTTATATATTGATATGTGAAACAAGGTTTTAGAGCAAAATAAAATGTGCCCTTGGAATGGTCTGTATGGATAACTAGATTAATTTAATGAGGTCCTCGTAGTTTAAAGGTCAAATATCACCGAGATCAACTATCTTTTTCGATGGCGATAAATTACCAGTACGGCGCTAATAGCGAGAGAACAGATAAAACCCCTCTTACCAAACTTGTGGAAATGTTCCTATATTAAGAATGAAAGACGACGAAAACAAAATAAAAAAGAATGCAGATGCAGGAAAATATTAGATTAATGACACTTACTTAAAAGCTGCGGACAGTCCAATAGCTTGAGGAAAAGAAGTAGCTGGCCCTGCGTCAGCATCACCACGGAGACATTCTGTGTCCCATTGATATGGTTTTATTCCTAGTCTGGGAATGGCAGGAGCGGGATACACAGATCCACCCCGTGAAAGCTGTAAAATAGTTTCATTTATAGTTAAGCGACTAACTAAATCGTTCACTCGGGCAGAAAAACTCAAGGATGTGTTTTGGAATGGATATATTCCATAATGTTCCGCCAGCACAGGATATTTTCCACTGTGAGCTGACAGAAGTAGGAATACAGAAATTATAACACTTGCTGTGTGCATCGTTGACGCTTTCACTGTTGTGCTACATTATTTTCGACCAAATAGAGTTATCTACCCATGTTTTGAAATTGCATACGGGAAAAAGACGTCTTTAGCATTAACAGTTTCAGTTTCAAAATTCCTTCATCCTTCTTCTTGACTCGGTTTCCGCATGACTTTTTGAGGGTTATATATTTTTTTTATGAAATAATGCAAGAGATACGTTTTCGAGTGTAGATTACGAATATGTTAGTTTTTTTCTTCTTCTTTTTGAGGAGGTTTAGATTATTCTCCCGACCTTGTTTCCTCGTTACATTCTCTAAAATTCGTATTTTAAACGACATTTTGCAGAAACCTGTTTTCCAAAATGTCGATTACATAATGTTGATGTTACAAACATAAATCGGAAAATAAGAAAAACGTGGTTAGAAGCTTGCTTCCTAACCTCATGGTTCCGGGTTCAGTCTCACTGCGTAGCCTTGAACAACACGAGCTGACCAAAGCTTTCAGGGTAGATTTGGCTGTTGGAAACTGAAAGAAGTCCGTCGTATGGGTATGTGTGTGTGTGTTTGATTACCACCACTTGACCTCAGGTGCTAGTGTGTTTACATTCTTGTAACCTGGCGGTCCAGCAAAAGTACCAGGTTTAAAGAATCAGGCTGATTCATTTAACTAGAAATTCTTTAAGGCGGTGCTCCATCATGGCCGTAGTCTAATGACTGAAAATAGTTAAAGAAAATGCAAGATTTACTGAAATTAGTGTTAGCAATGTTCTTGGTGGTGTGAAGAATTATCTGAAACCCCTCTCTCGACCCATGAAAGGTAACAGGTAAAGTTGACCGCATAATGCACAGAGTGCAAATAAATAGTAAAATGAATTTTGTTGATTACTAATGATTCTGCTTTTTTTTTACCATGCACACATGCATGCACACACACAGATATACTTCTATGTGTATTGTGTAATTGATGCATTTAACATAATATGAATGAAAGACTCAAATACAGTTCATAGAATTGAAATAATATTTAATGTTAATTCTCAAAATAAGATGGCAAGTTGGCAGAATTGTTAACATGACAAACAAAATGCTTAACGGCATTTCATTTGTCTTTGTATTCTGAGTTCAACCTTGGCCGAGGCCAACTTGGCCTTTCATCCTTTTGGCAGGGTCAATAAAATAAGTACCAGTCAAGTACTGGTGTCAGTGTAATCAACTTATCCTCTCCCCCAAAATTGCTGGCCTTGTGCCAAAATTTGAAACCAATACTAAATAGCATATTGTTAATGTGCCTGACTAAAAAGGGTAAGCAGCATTTCTCACAGTTTAACGTTCTGAGTTCAAATACTGTCAATAAGATAAGTACTAATTGACCACTGGGGTTGATGTCATTGATTTACACCCTCCCCCACCCCGAAACTGCTGGCCTCGTGCCAAAATTTGAAACTAATATTGAATAGCACAGGAATGTGGCTGTATGAGTGTGCATATACACATATGTATGTATGTATGTATGTAAGCATGTATGAATGTATAAATATCCAGCCAACCATAGCAGTCACCTGCAAGTGAATGTAACTTAGTAGCATGTATCATGCTTTGGTCAATTGTTATAGGTGCCCATGAAATCATGAGCAGGCATAGACCCCCACCCACTTTAGCATGACATACATTTAAACATTAATGTTCTCTCCCAGCATGATGTAATTATAAACATTAAGGTTCATCATAAACATAATAAAATTATTTGCCAAAGTTAGAGACACTAAGATGGCAGTGAATTAGACAATTTGCTCTGTTACCTGAATAACACTGATGAGCAAACATTTTGGACCACATCCAGAGTAGGGCTCATTCTACTGATTAGCATTCAGTTTCAATTATTAAGACACACTCCAGCAGCTCCTGGCCCACAGGCTTGCTGTCTTTTTTCAGTTTCTTTTATAATGCCAGCCAATACTTTGGAGCTGGCTCCATTACTCAGGCACCACATGTCTCACCACCTCTCCTCATTTTGTTACATCTAACCCCACTCTGGCCCTACACTAACCACTATGCCAAGTCCTTCCTTCCAAGAACATTGGTCCTCAGGAATCTCTTCCATTCTCACATCTTGTGTTGTTGTGCAACAGTTTAAATGTAACATTAACATCAAGCTCACCAGTCTTAGAGGGCTTGCAAAAATCATTGACACTGCCCCTCCTCCAAACTCAGCAAGTTTAAAAAATGAATTTCAACCATATATTTCAAGTATCAATGTATGTAGAACAACTAACACAGGAGGTGGCTCAGTCTAAATTAATACAAGGGTACCACTTTCTATTTTAAGCTTCATTTTCATATGTTACCTGGCATGTTTAAGGCAAATTAGAAGACTAAATCTGGGAGATTATATCTAAACATTACTTTCCTCAGTATGGATATGACCTTTAAGAAACCCAAGTAAAGCTTCCACTCCACAAAGATTAAGAAATAAATGAGGTTGGAATAACCTTTATCACTGACCACCTAGTAACCACCAACACTCCTGATATACCAGAAACCTGCCAATCACTTAAAGTGGATGAAGTTGTGGAAGAGGGAGACCCAGGAAGATATGGGGCAAAGTACTGAAGGTTGATCCCAAAGGGAGATGACAGAGGACTGAGATATGTGATTCATTGCAGTACTCAAGAAAATGCACCCACCACAACAAAATTGATATCCTAAAACAAGTGTGCCATGTAAAAAGCAGCTAGCACATCTTTGTTAAATGTTTGGCATTAGGAAGGGCATTCAGCTATAGAAACCAAGCCAAAATAGACTATGGAACCTGGTGCAGCCCTTGGCCTGACCAGTTCCTGTCAAGCCATCCAACCCATGCCAGCATAGAAAATGGACTGTATACGTTGATGTTGATGATGATGATGATGAGGCTAACATTTACATCAGTGCTTTCAGCTAAACTCTACTCTTCATTGAATTTGAATAGTTTAGACATGTTTTTCACAGATCTGGATCTCATTCTAAACCCGTGGGCAATTATAGAGTGAATTTTAGGGCTTATAAATCTAATATTCTCTTATCCTTCCTTAATACTGGTTTCTATATGCTATTCATATCTGCACACGGTCTGCTTAAGAAGTTGTTGTGTCCTAGCATGTATTGCTTCTTTTATTTTTTATATTTTCCAGTGGTGTTCTCTATTATTTTAACTTCATCCCACAGGTGGAGGTGGTCTCCATTTTTCCATACATGATCAGCTACCACTTAACAACTAGTGTTGATTTGTTTATGTCCCTGTAACTTAGCAGTTCAGCAAAAAACACAGATAGAAGAATTATCATTATCATCATCATCATTTAATGTCCATTTTTCATGCAGGCATGAGTTGGACAGTTTGACAGAACTGGTAAGCTGGGGAGCTGCACCAAGTTCCAATCTGATTTGGCATGGTTTCTACAGCTAGATGCCCTTCGTAATGCCAACCACTCCAAGAATATAGTGGGTGTTTTTTACATGTCACCAGCATGTGTGCCAGTTACATGACACCAGCATCTGCCATGATTATGATCACACTTGGCATAACAGGTCTTCTCAAGCATAGAATATCACTAAAGGTCTTGGTCACCTGTCACTGCCTCCATGAGACTCAATGTTTGAATAGTAGTTTTTACGTGCCACCAGTACAGGTGCCGGTCACATGGCACTGACATCAGCCACGACTATGATTTCACTTGGCTTGACAAGTCTTCTCAAACACAGCATATCGCCCAATATTCAAAGGGTGTTTTTTACATGCCAGTTAAGCAACGCTGGCATTGACCACAACTGTGATCTGACTTGGCTTCGTGAGTCTTCTCGTGCATGGCATATTGCCAAAGGTCTGTCACTTGTCATTGCCTTTGTCAGGCCCAATATTCAATCATGCTTCACCACCTCATCTCATGTCTACCTCTACCACAGGTTCCCTCCACCATTAGAATGTAGCACTTCCTCAGATAGCTGTCCTCGTCCATACGCATCATATGACCATACTAGCGCAGTCATCTCTCCTGTAACCACATCTGATGCCTCTTACGCTCAACTTTTCTCTCAAGGCACTTACACTCCATTGTGCATGCACACTGACATTACATATCCAGTGAAGCATACTAGCCTCATTTCTTACAAGCCTACACATGTCCTCAGTAGTCACAGCCCATGTTTCACTGCCATGTAGCATGGCGGTTCACACACAGGTATTATACAATTTGCCTTTCACTCTGGGAGAGGTCCTTTGTTACCAGCAGAGGTAGGAGCTTTCTGAACTTATTCTAGCAGCTACGAACTCAGAGCATCTACCCTCACTACTGACTTGGTTACCTAGGTAACAGAAGCTATTAACTACTTCTCATAGATTTGAAATCCAATATTAAGTCTGTGAGAGACTAATATCTTTAAAACCATATATATACATAATTTCTTGGCTATTCCAAACTGCAATATGACTTGCAATAGTTGATAAGAAAAGAAAGGTTCATCGCTGTTGTATTTTTCTATGGACAAACAAACTGCTGTTGTAGCCATTTTAGTATTCTTTTATCTTTTTTTGTCTGTTTCAATCATTGAACTGCTCTACCTTCAAGGATTTAGTCACTACCTTCAAGTCAAATTTTAGCATAAGGCCAGCAATTTCAGGAGAGGGAGTAAGCCGATTACATTGACTCCAGTATCAACTGGTACTTATTTTATCAACCTTGAAAGGATGAAAGATGAGGTCAACCTCAGGGGAATTTGAACTCAGAATCTGCAATCCTGATTAAAAACAATCAACAATGTAACAAATAAACTTGACCATAACAGCAACAAATAAAAAAGAAAGTATGCTACTCAACAACCCCCATCCAAATATGGATGTTGTTATAACCTAGAAAAAGGTAAAAAAAAGATATATGAGAATTCCCACCTACCTGCAGAATTCTAACATTGCCAGAATGAGGTGGACCATAAAAGCAAACATAGAATCGGCATTTCAACCATTTCTACAAAATCTGAAGTAAAAGACATTTAAGACTCATGCTCTGCTTTCACAAATCCACTGTGCTATCAAACCTTATAGTTAATGTCCATGACATTTATGCGATCATTCAGTTAATGAAAAAATTAGCAAAATCCCCCCTCAATTAAACCCAACCCTCTTTAAAAAAGGAAGCATCTATATACAAAGATATACAAAAAAAAAAAATGGAAATTTTGAAGTTGGAACACTTGATCATAAGTCAGTTCAATCAGAACTAACCTTGAGTTAAATAACAACAACCATGACAATGGCATACTGCTCAATGAGAGATCCTTGGATTTTGCCAACTAGTTGAAAAATAGCAGCAGAAAATGGAGATTTTTAACTGATCAATCATTTAAATTCTGGCTTCCATGCTAGTATGGGTTGGATGGTTTGACAGGGTCTGATGAGTTGAAGGATTGCATCGTTCACTAATTGCCCCTTCAGCACGGTTTCTATCACTGGATCCCCTTTCTAATGCCAACCACTTTACAGGATGTACCGGGTGCTTTTTTTGTAGCACCATTACTGGTGATTATTACCTCAAAGACTAAGGCCCTAAAGTGGCCCCTTAAACTGAGGGGAACTGAAGAGAGAGTGAGCAATGATCCTAGGAGAGAAACAAGAATGGCAAGGAATAGGGAGAAATAAGGGATTAATGGTAGGTTGAGAAAAAGAGAGGGATAGTGTTGAAAAGGTGATGAGGAAGATTGTGTAAAGAGGGAATCTAGAGCTATCCAGCATTTTAAAGGGTGAGTATGGACAGGTGTGAGAGAATGGGGACAGGAAAGGGTCAAGAGGAATCTTAAATCATTGAAAGAGAGATGTAAGAAGGGTCAGAGAGGGGAAAAATGAGGAGTGGGTTGGGACATTGCAGAGACAGAGAAGCTGTAGAGAACTGTGTGACAAAAAGAGGCAGAGGGAGTATGACAAGTAGATACTGAAGAGTGCTCCAGAGGTAGGAAGAAGAGAAAGAGGTGAGAGAAACAGTGGGTGGGTACAACAAGGGAAAGAAATGCTAGAGAGCATCCTAGATGTAAGAGAGGGATACTGAGATAAAGGTAAGAGATGTTGCTGGGTGGCAATAGAGGTAACTCAGGAGAATGTACTGTGAGTGATGAAGAGATGAGATTCTTGAAGGATATGGTGACAGGCAGTAAGATGGTGTTGGAGGAGAATAGTATACAAGTATATAGATGCACACCCATACATGTGTTATGGATTCTTAATCACTACCCTTTCCATAGGTAGATATGTCTTATGTAGCACCACCTATCACCAGTCAGTATGATTCTTTATCATCTCCTCTGTGAAATGTATCTTCAGGTCAGCCTTTACTACTTTGTCCTAAGTCTTCCTTAGTTTCACCTGTCCACAGGTTCCACTATCTTGGAGAGAGTAGAACTTATGGAAGAGAGATACCAAAGAATTTTGAAAAAGATACTTTGAACTGCTCAGAAAATACCAATCAACAAATATCAAGGTTACAAGGTTTTAATTACAAGATTCTAATTTACATATAAATATATTTTGGCAATTATTTTACATGAATGTCTCAGTTATTTGTTTTTTTTATGTCTATTCGTTGAGAATATTTTTCAGTAAGTCATCTCGGTAATATTTTTCTCTGGTACAGATTTCTTTGTTTACCATGTCTTTTGTATGAGAATGAATTTCAGAAATTTCACAAGTGTAAAACTTTACTCCATTGTTTTGCTCATCACAATGAAACGTTCTTTCTTAGATGCTTTAATGACAAAAGTGAATTAATTTATCAACTATAAGTTTATAATTCACAAAGATTTTTTTTTCTTAATTTTAATGGAAGGCCATCTCACAAATACGAACACACATACAGATATACATACATA
>NC_068982.1:120443979-120450357 GCF_001194135.2 Octopus bimaculoides
ATATATATATATATATACATATATATATATATATATGTATATATATATGTATGTATATATGGCACATAGCTCAGTGGTTAGAGAGTCAGGCTCACAATCATGAGGTAGTACGTTCAATTCCTGGGTCAGGCTTGTGTTGTCTTCTTGAGCAAGACACTTTATTTAAACGTTGCTCCAGTTCACTCAGCTGTAGAAATGAGTTGCAACGTCACTGGTGTCAAGCTGTATCGTCCTTTGCTTTCCCTAACATAGGAAAGGCAAGTGTGCATGGGCGACAGCTGATCCTCCACAAACAACCTTGCCCTGACTTGTACCTCGGAGGGTAACTCTAGGTGCAATCCCGCAATCTTATGGTCATTCATGACCAAAGGAGGTATTTTACCCTTTATAGATAAAGATAGTTATGGCCGGTTTATAGGGTTACCATGGTTTTGCATCCATAAAGCGCTTAACTTTAAATACGTCACATCAGATTCTAATGACCGGTGGTTTATAACCTCTCTTCAAAACGGAGGGAGAAAAGGCTTCATGGTTAGTTATTGAATACACAAACAAGAAAGTGCAAGAGATTGCCTCCCTTAGACCACTAACCGGAATACACCCAGTCAGTTTGTGGGTCCCAGGATTTCAGTAGGAATCGCCTGAAGTGTAAGCATGGTCTGAAGACTTCGTCCAGGATTTTAAGATGTTCCTCGGACCGAGGGAGTTCTTCAATATCCTTGCCCATTCTGCTATGCACAGCTGGCAACACATGCTGCCGTTGATGTAGGATTTTCCATGTGATTGCAATTGGGGTCTCTTTGTTCTTCAGGTGCCATACATATATGGGCGTTTGGTGTTAGGACGGACATCCAGCTGTAAAAATCCTGCCAAAATAGTCACCGAAATCTGGTGCAAGCCAGCTCCTGTTAAACTGCCCCATCCATGCCAGCATGGAAGGCGGACGTTAAACGATAATGATGATATACATGATGAAAATCCAAAGAGAAAATCAAAACTTTCAACATAAATTGTTGGAAGTTTTGTTTGCCAGGGAAGGATTTATATAACATATTTCTACTTTTACAAGTGATTGAAAATGATAAGTGATTTCTCAAATATTTCACAGTGGTAGGGTTTTCCGGCATGATTCATGACTAAAGATTTCCCACACATTTCACAGCAATTTCCAAAACATTTTATAATGGTAAGATTTTCTTTTTCCAATGCACATTCTTTTGTGAATTACAAAAATAAAATTTTCTCTGATAGATTTCCCATATTTCACAATGAACTGAGTTTTTCCAGGGTGTCTTCATTTTTAAACTAGGCACAAATTGACAGAGAATAGTTTTCCACATAAGTTAGTAAGGATAGAATTTTCCTCCAGTGTGAAATTTTCGTGTTGTTAAATACTGTTGAAGACAGAAAATTTCTTGCATATTCCATAACAACATGACATTTTACCTGCCTGTGTTCATTCATGGATTGCAAGAATTTTTCAACTGAATATTTCCCACTTATCTCACAACGGTTTCAAAGTTTGGCACCAAGCTAGCAATTTCGAGGAAGTGGGTAAGTTGATTACATTGACCCCAATGCTCAACTGGTACTTACTTATTCCATCGACCCCCACATAGGATGAAAAGCAAAGTGAAGCATGGTGGAACTTGAACTCAGAACATAAAGACAGACAAAATGTTGTGAAGAACTTCACTCCACAGGCTTATAATTCTGCCAACTCGTTGCCTTCGACACTTAATGAAACGAGTTGTTATCCAGTGTGTATTTTTGTGTGTATTGTTAATTTACTGTTAGAGACAAAAGATTTGCCACATATCTCACAGTGGTAAGGTTTTTCTCCAGTATGTATTCTTTTGTGAACTACAAGACTAGAAGTTTGAGTGAAAGATTTCCCACAGATCTCACAGTGAAATGGGTTTTCTCCAGTGTGTCTTCTTTTGTGAACTACGAGACTTGAATTAACTGAGAACGATTTACCACATACTTCACAGTGATAAGGCTTTTCTCCACTATGTGCTCGGTTGTGAATAACAACATCTGAATTGTTCATGAAAGACTTTCCACATATTTCACAATGATAGCGTTTTTCTCTCGTGTGTATTCTATTGTGTGCTGTTAAATTACTGTTAGAGACAAACGATTTTCCACATATTTCACAGTGATAAGGTTTTTCTCCAGTATGACTACGTTTGTGAATTGTAAGCCTACCATTCGTAGTAAAAGATGTCCCACAGATTTCACAATGGAAAAGGTTTTCTCCAGTATGTACTCTATTGTGTGTTGTTAGACTACTGCTTGCAGCAAAGGATTTTCCACATATCTGACAGCAATATGGTTTTTCTCCTGTGTGACTACGTTTGTGGATTGAAAGCTTGTAGTTATTAATAAACGACTTTCCACATATTTCACAACAATATGAGTTTCCTCCAGTATGACTACGTTTGTGTATTGTAAGCTTAGAATTATAAATGAAAGATTTCCCACATGTTTCACACTGAAACGGTTTTTCCCCCGTATGTATTCTGCTATGTGTTTTTAAGTGTCCATTAGTGAAGAAAGATTGCCCACATATTTCGCAATTAAAGGGTTTTTCTCCAGTGTGTCTACTTATGTGGATGACAAGATGGGAATTGTGAGTGAACGATTTCCCACATATTTCACAGTGAAACAGACTTTTCGCAGCGTGTATTCTTTCGTGTATTTTTAAGTCACCATTAGCAACAAAGGATTTTCCACATACTTTACAATGATATGTTTTTTCTCCTGTGTGTCTACGTATGTGGACAACAAGATGTGAACTATTTACAAAAGATTTCCCGCATATTTCACAGTGGAATGGTTTTTCCCCAGTGTGTATTCTTTCATGTACTTTTAAGTCGCCATTGGTAATAAAGGATTTTCCACATACTTCACAATGATAAGTTTTTTCTCCTGTGTGTCTCCGTATGTGGACAACAAGCTGTGATCTATTAACAAACGCTTTTCCACATATTTCACAGTGGAATGGTCTTTCTCCTGTGTGTATTCTTTCATGTATTTTTAAATCACCATTAGTGATAAAAGATTTTCCACACACATCACATTGATAAGCCTTTTCTCCTTTGTGTCTACGGATGTGGATAGCAAGTTCTGAACTATTAATGAAGGACTTCCCACATATTTCACAATGGAATGGTTTTTCTCCAGTGTGTATTTTTTTATGTGTTGTTAAATTACTATTGGAGACAAAATATTTTCCACATATTTCACAATGGTATAGTTTTTTCTTATTGTGTGTTTCTTTACGTGTGATACCTTCACATTCTGAAGAGAGCATTTTCTTACAAATGTCACACTGATATTCAATAATCCTTCCTACTGGCTGATATTGTAATGGACTCACTCTGTAAAGATTTTTCACTTTCGTAAATCCTTGTAACTGAATTTATATTGTTAAAAACAATGGTATTAGAAGTGTCTAATGATTAATTTCCTCCACATTAATTATTTTAAAAGTTGAAAATTCTCTGCAAGTATCAATTTATCTTGGGTTCAGTTTCTTGGCTTGTATCTGATAGGATTCCATTTACATGTGTCGAAATTATGCAATGCTTTTCTATTACACTCGAATGTTTGTTGCTAACTGGATCCTTTTCAAACGACAAACATTGTAATATACAAATATATTTATAATTCTGTCATGAAATGTAGATATTGTAAATGGATGCTATGTACGTAAATAATATAGAGTATGTATAAATACACATAAGTTTCTTTTGCATTTATGTTGTGTCATGGAAAATGGAATAATCAGTTAGAAAAAAACTGTAAAAGGAAAAAAAAGATAAGCTAGGAGAAGACCGATAACAGAGAAAAGAAAACTGTGTGTGTGTTGTCCTAATAGATCAGGGTTGTCCATCCAGAGAGTAAAAAAGCGTACAACGTGTGAAGAGATGGCAATATAAATAAAACTCTCCTATCCATTTAAACATTAAAAAAAAGTCAAGAATACTAGTCACTCATTGGCTTGTGATTAAAATCCATTTCCAAAACATTTATAAAATTGGTGCAACCAACTCATGTTGTAGTGGTCCATGACGAAATGAAATACATAATCAAGGTGATGGACCTGCAACACTAGTATTAACGTTCATTATAACATGACATAATATAATTATTAATATTAACATTCACCTCAAGATGATACAATTATAAATATTACCGTTCACCAAACACAGTATACTACTTATGAATTTTAACGTTCAACCTAACATGGTACATTTATAAACATCATCGTTCATCTTAGACATGATATAAACATTAATGATATAATTACTAACATCGTTAACAGCGATCTTCTGAACAATAAATAGTGAAACAAACGGCACCGGGTGAAAGCGAAAAGACTGGCGAACTTTTGAACTTTCAAGAAATAATCATAAACGTTGCTACATCATAGTAGTAGTCCAATGACTGAAACAAATATAAGAATTAACTTTCAAGCTAAACAAAGATGCAATTAGGTTGATCGACGTAACATTGACTGAATGAACGGTGTCGGTGACTATTCGTCCCACTGCTTGAATAACACCGGTGCTATAGCTTTAAAGGTACTAAACTTAGTTTAATACACACAGAATACCTTTTATTTAACTTTGTTCAAATGTATACGCCCGATTGTGGACCAAAACACATCGCCTAACAAATTAACTTTTAATGTAGGAGACTCTATGTAGTTGTTCGACTTGGTAGAAATAGCTACCAAACTACCCCCTTCTGTCTGAGAAACGAAAAAGACGACACATCGCCAGTGTAGTCCTTGAAATATAAAAAAGTGAGAGACTCCTCTGAATCATAGGTGTGCTGAATAAGTTAATTCTTCATTCAGAACGAATAACAAAGGAAATAAATTGATGATACACACAAAAGATCAGCCTGATATCTGGGAAATTGTCAAATATCCTTATGTTTGTGCTTTAAAGACAATGAAGCGCGTTAGCATTTCAATTGTGTTATTCAAGTAAATCATTCCTCGTCTGTAAAATGTTTTATACTGACATTATCATAATGTAATACCAGTAAACGGTTGTGTTATACAGATACCTACACATTTATTACTACAGAGACATCCCTCGTGCACTACATATACTTCTTTCCCAGCTGTCTTAGTCTACCTACCCAAATGTTACCTCCCTTTCTCCTTCCTCCAACTTAGTCTCCCATTCACTATATCTACTCCTCAAACCTACTCAGTCTCTATAGGCATCACCAACTCTTCCCTCCGGCATTTGTTTATCATTGACCATTTTTCTTCATTCATTACCATTCCCAATCTATAATCATCCCTCACTTTCCTCATATATATACTTACAACACCTACCCACCCATACGCCCTATTCTTCTGTCTCTATTAATTTTTATTCACTATTTTAACCTTGATGGTCCACACTGACACCTTGTCACCACTATTTTATCTCTTTCCAATTCCAACCTAGTTACTCTCATCCACTCTTCTATAATGTGAGTAGCCATGTACTCCTGTACAGCAAGAAACTTGCTGGCGTCCAAATCTTGTTTTCTGATTGGATAAAAATGACCAAACTTTATACCTTTGTAGCATTTTTCTGAACTTTTTTCTGGAACAATTAAATAACAAAGTTAGACTCAACATGAAAATTTACATCTTTATGCCAAATTTGAAAATTTCAAAAACTGAGACAGCAGCAGAAAAAAATCCTTTCCTTGTGTATGAAGACTTCATGTTCTGAAGTGAATGCTTCCTTACAAATTTCACAGCAATATTTAATCCACTCTCTACATGCTGCTTTTTAAATTTAGTTAATGAGTCATGCTGTAAAGTTATCTCACCATTGTATATCTTTGTAGATGAATATATTTTGCTGAAACAGTTGTATCAGAAATATTCTAGCCATCAATGACTTCCATATTAATTATTGAAGATTTCTTTAAAACTAAGGAGTGTCTGTAGGTTAAGTATATTGACGTTCAGTTGCTTATCACAGGCATCATGGGATCTCTGTGTAAATCATCCAGTTTAGACATATATTAAAGTTACAAGAATACTTGTAGACGACTGGGTTCTCTCTAAGTGGCAGACAAAATAAAATTGTGTTTAAAAAAATCTAGTCAATTGGCACTGTATTCTTTTATCTTATTTTTGTTTCAGTCATTTGACTGCGGCCATGCTGGAGCACTGCCTTTAGTCAAGCAAATCGACCCTAGGACTTATTCTTAGTAAGCCAAGTACTTATTCTATCAGTCTCTCTTGCCAAACTGCTAGGTAATGGGGACGTAAACACACCAGCATCGGTTGTCAAACGATGTTGGGGGGACAAACACAGACACACACACATATACATACATACACACATATAT
>NC_068982.1:120450606-120458578 GCF_001194135.2 Octopus bimaculoides
ACCTGAATGCAGATTGTCCCATACTCTCTGCTTCCGTCTATCCTCAAATGTAACAGGAACTGACAAACCCAGCTCTCGCCATTGTAATCGAGCTTAACTGAAGCATATTTGTAGAAAATTTCATTAAAAATATCCTTTTTTTTTCTGGAAGTTATGAGGAAACAAAGTCGGGTGGATTCACTTGCCGGTTAGGTGCAGAAAACTATTTATTTGAGAATTTTCTTACAGATTCGAACTTTATTTTAAAAACATCATTGCAACTCAAATCGTGATAAGAGGGAATAAAATACCATTTATGTTACTATAAAGCACAAATGACAAACTACGAAATTGTCGATCTTGTCTGTTATATGATAATGTAGTGTTAACATAATTAACGTAGGGAGTAGCGAAAGGCTAACTAGAAAACTTATGCCCTGAAAGAACACAATTTACAAAAGAAAATAGTAAGAAAAGGGAAAGGAACGATAATAGTAAAAAAAATAATAAAAAATAGGGGTATGCACACACCTTTAATTATACGTTGCATCAGAGAAAACTGGTGCTCCTCTCTAAGAAATTTAGGAAACACCACCGAAACAGCAGCGGGCAGTCCGCCTCATCACTTTTCTTTCTACTGTTGCTCGGTATAACGCTGATTTTTTCGTATCAGCTGTGAAGGAAACAACCATCTACTACGGACTATTTAAGCCCAACCTTTACTCCAGATTATGTCAGAAAGGCGATCACTCCCCTTCTTGTGGGATCTGGTTCTAGCATTGGTAATATTTGCTCTTCAACAGTTTAAAGACGGCATCTCTCTGTCGTTGGTAGCGATGATTTTTCATCTTTTCAAATGTCTCACATAGTTCGTGAACAAATTTTCTTCTGAGAGTACCCTCCCCTACATTCGTTCTCTCTTCTGTGACGCTAAGATTTTTAATTTCGTTAAGCCAAATGCCGATTTCACTCATAGCATTTGGGTGTTCTTTGAGGCGCTTCACATTGAAAATGCCTTTGCCATCAGTCTTTCATAACCTTTCGTCGGGATTTGCACTTGTTCACTTTTGGGTTGCCAGTAAACTGAAATGTGAAGCAGGTATTCATGCTACATGGATATTCGTGAGCCCTCATGCTCACCTCAGGATAGTTCTCAAACTCGATTTAAAACAGAAATATCACCTGCAGTTCAATCAGACATGTCAGTTTTAGGTCAGTGAAAGAGAGGGCTCCAGAACTGTTCCTCTTTATCCTTTAGTGAACAGTGCATTCTTTCTACCTTGCGAGTTTGATGGTGGTCCGTTTGGTCCTGCATTATTTTCATTAGGTATCAACTATTTTGCTACATTAGAGTCTGCTTTGGATTTGAAAGCCTGATACCTTGATGATGCCTTTTTAGAGGCCTTCATCCTACCATGGTAGAGTCCTCACTTCGGTGAAGTTGATGATTGAGAAACGTAGTTGTAAAGATCTCGAAGTAAATGATTCCAGAAGTGAACTATGAACACTAAAATAGTAATCTCTGTGGCATCAGACTACAATGGATCTCTTCAATAAATTCTTCGCCTTTATTATAGTCTCATCCCCATCAGTATGGATTTCCTTCAGATGTTTGAGCTTTGACATCTTAGAAAGAAAAATGGGTTTTAAAAAAAAGTCAGAAATTGGGACTCTAAAAATTGGATAATGCATGGTTGAGGAACGTTAGGTAAGAATGAAGGGTTCTGTCAATTGCATGTATGTTGCTGTATATGGTAGCATGTCATTGATGTATGGAATGAAGAGAGTAAAGACAAAACCAAACCCTAGGGAATACCAGAGTTGAAAAGATGGGAGACAGAAACAGCTCCATCAATACACAAGGCAATAGTGTGATCTGACAGGAAGCTCCAAATTCAATGGATTAAAGATGAATGGAACCAATAGGCTGGAAGTTTACTTTTGTAAATTATGTTAACTGCTTGATTTTTGGCTATTTAACTTTTTATACCAATCCTGTAGTTTATCATACTTTCTATTTTATATTATTATATTTTGTTTCCTATTATCTCTATTTCTGTTGTAATAAGGTACTTTATTCCATACTGTGATAAAAACAATTTAAATGAGACAGTACAACAAGTCCGGAGTTTTTGAAACATTAGTATATTTCTCTCATATCATTTAAGAGGGAAGTAATTAATTATTGATGATACCAAGAAGTTGACAAATCAATTCCTTCATGTGTGGAAGTTTGTTGCAATGTTTGTAGCTTTTATTTTATCTCATTCTTCTGTGTCTTTCTTAATTAGAAAAGTTGTTATTCTTGCAGTTTAGGGACTCAAGAGCAACAACAGTTTCTATGTTATCTTATATCAGCCTTCCTCTCGTGTTCAATGTTGAATGTACAAGTTCATATTCTTCAGTCAGTTTGAAAACAAGCTTCTCATTATTTAAAAATATCCATTCTTTGAAATGTTCATCATGAAATTTACACTTATGTTTTAGCATTTTGGGATTAATCCATAAAGTGCTGGGATTTGCACTTACATAGCATGGACTACTGAGCACATTTTATGAAAATGAGACTACCATGCACACATAAAATAGTTAAAATATTTTCTTAGTATATAATAGTGGCAAGTTTTACATCATCCGAAAAGTCATTAGTTGAACTATTAGTCCTCTTGCATTTGGGGGGAAGGGATATTAGAATGTTTGAGTGACATTAGACCCCAACAAACACCCATAAATTAAATGCATCTATCTGGGCCATGATCGTGGCCTGTCGACCTGTGCCTGACAACCACAATCATGGCCCATTGCGCTTTATGTGTTAAATAATTTAGAAGTTAGAAAATACTGCTGCAATTGTGACCAGCACAAAGTGAAACACATAACTGGGTCACCAAGAAGAGGGTGTGGCAAGGTTGCCAGTTGCATCAATCATTGGGAACATATGCATAACATGTAAACTGTATTGAGCTGCAATATGGGAGACAGGAAGTTTGCATATTGTGTGATGCATGGAGGCGCAATGGCCCAGTGGTTAGGGCAGCGGACTCGCGGTTTTGATTCCCAGACCGGCCGTTGTGAGTGTTTATTGAGCAAAAACACCTAAAGCTCCACGAGGCTCTGGCAGGGGATGGTGGCGAACCCTGCTGTACTCTTTCTCCACAACTTTCTTCCTGTTTCTGTTGTACCTGTATTTCAAATGGCCAGCCTTGTCACACTGTGTCACACTGAATATCCCCGAGAACTACGTTAAGGGTACATGTGTCTGTGGAGTGCTCAGCCACTTGCACGTTAATTTCACGGATCAACTGGAACCCTTGACATTGTAAGCGACGGAGTGCCAACTGTGTATGTTAGCCTACACTTAACTAAGTGTTTGACACTATTAATGCATTGTTGTAAATGCTTGGGTTGTTTAAAGTACTCATCATTATTATTATTATTGCAGGCCAAATAAGCATATAGAGGGCCACTTTTCTGGAGATTTATTTTTCCTTCCTTTCTTTTTCTTGGTTGTAGGCATATCACATTGCCTGGTTTAAAATGACCCACTGATCCATGAGTACCTTTAGCCAAATTTGCTTTGTAACAAACCAGCAGGAAGTTATAGCTATTGAGACAGCCAAAAGAATAATCCAAAACCACCGAAAAATTCTCCCTACTTTAATGTATGTAGGCTCTGGTCCAACTTATATTCAACATATTACCTCATACAGCACTGAAAACACACATCTTATTTTTCTTTGAGACAACACTTTCACCTCTTATCTTTTTGTCCAGAGTACACTGAAAAGCAGTGTCCACTTAATGGGCTCTGCATATCATCATCGTTTAACGTCCGCTTTCCATGCTAGCATGAGTTAGATGATTTGACTGAGGACTGGTGAAACCAGATGGCTACACGAGGCTCCAATCTGATTTGGCAGAGTTTCTACAGCTGGATGCCCTTCCTAACGCCAACCACTCAGAGTGTGTAGTGGGTGCTTTTATGTGTCACCCACACGAAGGCCAGTCAGGCGGTACTGGCAACGGCCACGCTCAAAATGGTGTATTTTATGTGCCACCCGCACAGGAGCCAGTCCAGGGGCACTGGCAACGATCTCGCTCGAAAATCCTTACACATAGATTTAAATTTCTAACCAGTATATTAGGAACAAAGACTTCCAGTAACTCTGGCTCAAAGTCTCCCTCCTCCACTCTTCAAAATATATCTGCCTCCTATGCTACTTTCTGAATCCTTCAACTCTTTGACAGTGTCTGTTTTTGCATCAAGGTCATACACTTCACTAGAAACTAGTCTTCAGTGACTTCAACACTCAGATTTCTTCTTGGATCTCACACTCATCCCACACAGGTACCACTAGTCCAGAAAATAATTCTTTCACAGTCCTCAACTCTGAGCATCACTTAGTTTCATTCCTGTTCAGAAACATTTGCTATTAAAGAATATTTTATCAAACATTTCACACATTCAAAGTGTTTTCAGGGGTTAATCAATTTTGAAAATTAAAAGAAAGAAAAAATATCAACAAATATCGTTACAAGATTTTAATTAAAACAGATTACAAATTTACATAGAAATGTGAATTTTTTGTCATAAATATCACTGAAAAAAAATTTAACAAGCATTTTTCATTTCTTATTTACATTGTTAAAAGAAAGTTTTCAACAAGTCACATCAATATTTTTTTCTTATGTAAAGTGGCAGAATCATGCCAGGCAAAATGCTTAGTGGCATTTCATCCATTTTTATGTTGAGTTCAAATTTCTTTGAGGTTGACTTTGCCTTTCATGGTCACTAAAATAAGTACAAGTTGAGCACTGGAGTCAATGTAATCAACTTATCCCCACCTCTGAAACTGCTGGCCTTGTCCTAAAATTTGAAACCAATATTTTTCTCTCGTGTATATTTGCTAATGCTTAACAGCATGACTGTGAATGACTAGCAAACAAATTTTCACATTTATAAGGATGCACTGCAGAGTTTTCCAAATAATGATTAATGAGTCACAAAATGATCCTTCACACATTTCACGTGTAGACAACAAAATGAGAATTCTATAGAGAATTGCTACACAGAATTCACTCTGATAAACGTTCTTCAATGTGTTGCTAGACTTGCAAGAGAAAGGTTTCTCACATTTCAAGTGATATTTCTCCTGTGTGTATTCGTTCATGCTTTTTCAAGTGACTGTTAGTGATAAAGGATTTTCCACATATTTCACAGTGATAAGGCTTTTCCCCAGTGTGCAATCGTTCATGACGTTTTAAATCACTATTATTGACAAAAGATTTCTCACATATTTCACAGTGATAAGGTTTTTCTCCAGTGTGTCTACGTTTGTGGATTGTAAGCTGAGAATTTTCAATGAAAGGTTTCCCACAAATATCACAGTGAAATGGATTTTCTCCGGTATGTATTCTTTTGTGAGTTGTTAAATGACTGTTGCAGACAAAAGATTTCCCACATATCTCACAATGGTATGGTTTTTCTCCAGTATGTATTCTTTTGTGAACTACAAGACTGAAATTAACAGAAAATGATTTTCCACATATTTCACAGTGATAGGGTTTCTCTCCAGTGTGTGCTCGTTGGTGAATGATAACATTCGAGTTGTTAATAAAAGACTTCCCACATATATCACAGTGAAATGGTTTTTCTCCATTGTGTTTTTTAATGTGTGTTGTCAAATTACTGTTAGACACAAATGCTTTCCCACATAGTTGACAGCAATATGGCTTTTCTCCAGTATGACTACGTATGTGGATTGTAAGACTAGAATTTTCAATGAAGGATGTCCCACATATTTCACAGTGAAACAGATTCTGTCCAGTGTGTATCCTTTTATGTGTTGTTAAATTACTGTTAGAGACAAAAGACTTTCCACATATATTACAATTATACGGTTTTTCTCCAGAGTGTATTCTTTTGTGCGCTTTCAAGTGGTCATTAGAGACAAACGATTTACCACATATTTCACAATGATATGGTCTTTCGCCAGTATGTATTCTCTTATGGACTGTAAGCCTAGAATTTTTAATGAAAGATTTGCCACATATTTCACAGCATAACAGGTTTTTCCCACTATGTACTCTGTTATGTGTTTTTAAATGTCCATTGCTGATAAAAGATTTTCCACAAATTTCACAATGATAAGGTTTTTCCCTATTGCATACCTCATGTTTCGAAGAAAACATATTCCTTCTGGATGCTGATCTTTGATTAGGAAAATGATTCATTTTGTAAAGCTTTCTCACCACTATATTTCCATGTCACCAAATCTATATTGATATAAACAGTTGTATTAGATGAACCAAATAGATTAACGTCTTCTGTTAATTGGCAAAAATTTCTTAAAACTTGAAAAATGTCCGTCAGTATAAATATATTTTGTTATCATTCACTTTCTTGTAATTAACAGCATGGGGCTGTTTATAAGGGAAAATTATCCAATCATTTTATACTTACCACGAGAATGCTCATTGCTTGCAGAGCACTCTGCAAGTGGTAGGCATTGCTGCACTCAAAAACATTTTTAGTTTTATATTAAGTTTTTGGTTATACTCGATGGTTGTTATGTAAGAAATGAAATAATATACAATGTCTATAAATAAATGGTAGCAGATGTTCTGGTGAAATCAACGCCCTTCTAATTGTATGAGGCTGTAAAATAAGAAAAGATAACGGTGTAAAACAGATGTCTGGAAAAAGAATGGCGTATGTTTCCAAATAAATTATGGGCATGTACAAGTGTATGTGAGGCAATAAATTAGGATGGTTCACCACGAATAATGTGGAATGATATTAACTAGCATTCTGTTGGTTACGACGACGTCGAGGGTTCCAGTTTATCTGATCAACGGAACAGCCTGCTCGTGAAATTAACAGGCAAGTGGCTGGGCACTCCACAAACATGCGTACCTTAACGTAGTTATCAAGGAGGTTCAGCGTGACAAAGAATGTCACAAGGCTGGTCCTAAGAATTACAGGTACAAGTCAATTTTGTCAACAGAGTGGACGAGAGCAACGTGAAATAAAATGTCAAGGACACAACGCACCGCCAAGAATTGGACTCAAGTCCTTACGCTTGTAAGCCGAATACCCTCACCACAAAGCCACGCGCCTTCTCTGGGCTGATATAGTCGTAATAATACACTTTCGATTTTAAAGGCCAGTTTAAAAGTAAATAAAAGCTCAAAAGCGGACAATGTGATTTGAGACGAAATTAAGAAATCATCACGTTAGTGTTGAAACACCGATGCAGCAATATCAATGTTCATCTTAACATGATATACACATTAACTTGTAACGTAATATAACAAAAACTAACAACTAAAAATGAAACATCAATGTTTACCTAAAAATAAAGGCCTAACTACAGAGTTGTACACCCCCACCCCCCCGATTTTGGAAGGTCATAACTTTCAGAAAAATGAATATTTTAGTAGTTATGCCAAAATGAAAATTATAAGCATTAAAATTCACCCTGAACATGACAGAGGTTTAAACATTAGCATTCACCTCAAGGCAGTTTGTCTCATGGCCTGAATGACACGGGTGATAACTCTGCCAAAGTCTAACATAGTTTAATGCATTCTGAAACATTTTAAATTATTTCTTTTCACTTTTTCATCCGTATCCAGCGGACCGTAAATCAAAAAGCATCGCCAAGAAACTAACGCGCATCAACGAAGGAGCAACCATGTAGTAGTTCAACGTGGCAGAAATAGCAGCCAAATCCCGTTTAAATCACATTCAGATAACTAAAAACAAGATACGACAACAGTGTACAGGGTCTTATGATAGACTGGTGAGTGTCGTCCTTGATAAACAAAATACGGGGTAGTCATCGCTAGAACATCTTAGACCCATAAGTTTGCTTAGTCAGGCTGACCTAAAAAAAACATCGTTTTTGTTTATTTCTCTTTTTGGTGGACATTGGAATTAGACACTGAGGGAAAATGGCTGTAACTTTTTTATTTTTTAATTTTGGCGATT
>NC_068982.1:120458588-120459648 GCF_001194135.2 Octopus bimaculoides
CGATAATGTGTTCTATATGTCACGGTCATGCGATTCCCCCCCCCCCAAAAAAAAATTGGGGGTTAGGGTTAGGTTTACCCGAACCCTAACCCCGTTTGCCAAAGCGCATTTTTTCCTTCATATTTATTTACATATAGTCCATCTGAGATTTGGATTGTCCGCGTTTATTTGTTATTTCTAGCATATCAAGTTTCGTGGTGGGGACTCCACATATGATCCTTTTTCTGTTTCAATATAAATGTAAGCCGTTCATTTTCACATCTAAGTTGCGAGAAGGCTATTCGTACGACCTGAACATATAGAACACAATGTCAAAAATGAAAATCGCCACCAACAACCCCCACCCCACCCGTGTGTGGGGGAGGGGAGGGGGTGGTCCAAAATTTTTTTTAGGGGGAATCGCATGACTGTGACATATAGAACACATTATCGAAAACGAAAATCGTCAAAATTAAAAAATAAAAAAGTTACAGCCATTTTCCCTCAGTGTCTAATTCCAATGTCCACCCTCTTTTTTGTTTAATCAAAACGATCAAACCACGAAAACACAATGATGAATAAATGAAAAAAAACATTTAAAAGAAAAATCAGTCATATATTTTCGAAATACAAATTCTTACCAAGATGATTTAATTCCACAGGGTGTTAATAAAGACATTCTGATGGGACAACACGTAAGTTTATGAAACATTAGAATATTTCACCGTTGTCATTCAGGTGGAAACATTCTGAACGACATCAGAAATTTGACACTGTCGAGTGCTCCCAAAGATTTTTGTTATGAACTAAATAATTCATCCTGTAATGATTGCATTTCCCCGGCTGATTGTTTTAGAGAAAAAGAATATCAACAATGTATTGCCATTAAAGGTTTATAAATGCGGAGGCACAATTTTATTATTAGCGACACTTTCGCATTCTTTTTAACAGTTCCCTGAAAAGTACTCAAAATGATATAATAATACAATATAAACTAAGTATAAAAAAAAACTGTATATAAATAAATGAGATTTTATTTATATTCATTTCTTTCGCTTTATTTAATGACAAATTAGTTTCG
>NC_068982.1:120461000-120462153 GCF_001194135.2 Octopus bimaculoides
ATCTAAAATTTCTTAAAGGTGGTTACCCAGCATGGCCGGCTGCAGTCTAATAACTGCAGCAAGTTAAAAAAAAAAAAAACTCTGGGGTCGATACGTTCAACTAAAGATTTTAAAAACGAAAGATATAACCGTGAGGCTCTTGTCCCTATCCCGTGCAGGAATTGATGTAAATTAAGCGGTATTTTACAGCTATTTCTGTCACGTTGAGCAACTATATTATTGCTCCCTCGTTGATATGTATTAGATATATCCCTGGGTGATGCTTTTTGATTTGCACTGGTTTGGATGCAATTGAAAGAGTAAATAGAAATAATTAAAAAATGCTTCAGAGTGTATTAAATTGTTAGAGACTTTTTTTAAAACATCATCCCCACATTTTTTACATTGTACTTTCTACATTGAATATGAAATTTCTATAGTATTCAAAAACTCTGAAACACTTGTAATTTACGTTTAAAAAAATATTAGAATAAAATTTAAACTATGCAATCTTAATATAAATTTGAGTGATGTTTCTCTGTCCATTAACTCCTCCTAAACTGTTAGTGCAAGGACAACGAAACTCAAACCAGCGACTCCCCTAATCCCAGGGAATGTCCTAAGGGAATGTTTTTTTTTTAAGGGCCACCTAATTAGGGCCCCATTGCACCCCACCTATTTTTACTGCATTTTAAACCAAATACTTGGCATTGGTGACCAAATCGGAGCAATGACAATGAATTTCATACCATGAACTGCCAGGGAGTATTGTAAGAAGGTTCAATTTCCGAAGGGCCGTTTAAATGGCGCCCCCACTGACCCCTCCCCTATTTTTAATGCATTTACCTCGCTCCTACGCTTATTGATTAAACTATGATCAGCATCAGTGCTTAGCACATTTGCAGAAATAAGTGTCATCACACAAGGGTAGAGGGCTACGAAGCGGCCCGATAGTAGGCCGAAGGCATCAAAGGTGCCCTCCGCAGGAGCCAGGTTAGTTTATTAAACTTCTCTCCTCCTCTTTTATGGTGCCTTTGGAACAGCAACCACCACTGAATTGATATTGTTCTCTTTTCTTTTCTTTTTTTTTATTTTTTCGTTATTTGTAATCATTTTATTGTATACCGCATTCTGAAACATTTGTAATTTGTATTAAAAGAATCCTCCTTCATTG
>NC_068982.1:120462557-120465488 GCF_001194135.2 Octopus bimaculoides
ATTCTAAGTATTTCAGAATATGGAACGATGAAAAAGAAAACGTCGTTTAAGTGGTAGTGGATATCCCAAATGCACGAGAGTGGGGGTGGATGCTGAAGTTTAAAATAAATGAATTGTCTTTTCTTCTAAAAATGCAGTGTACATGTACTTTGGTATATGGATTTACTATAACATGAGGGAAAAAAATTATTGGTTATCGTGAAAGTACAAAGAGCGAGAAATAGGCATCTATTTAAACATTATGGATTAGAATATTTTTTAGATTGGTCCCTCCACCATCACCATTTTTTGCGTAATGCAAAAAATTAATTTGAAAAACCCCGGCCAAAACGGAGAAATTCCAACTTGCGTGGGACAGTTATTCTAGAAAAAGAAAAAAGTCAGCAAAAAAACGGTAAGTTATGGAAAAGAAGAGTAAAGTAAAATTTAAGAAAATGCTGGCTGAATAATCTCAGATTCTTAAAATATGAACCTGAAAAAACTTTTTGAAAGCGTCAAAGGTAGGAGACAAATCGGGAGGTGGATGTCATCCACTCACAATTTTTTTTTCTTTTTAGTTGGAAGAATCGTAATCTACAGGGCTTGAAGCATTTACATCTGTAAACTTGCTGTTTTTAGCGGACTAGTAATTTAGCCGACACTATGCCATAGGAATGTCTGAAGTCATTTTATTCAGCTAAAGTTTTCGACTTGAGTATTATCGGCATAAGGATGAGTGTCTGTATATATATTCCAAAAGGCGATTGCCATTCTTGAACTAAACTATACCATAATGCACTAAAGATTTCATCTTCCTAATACTTTTTAAGCCCATAATGAGTAAGACGGTAATTTGAGAATTGAGCCGCCTACTTAACCCAAATATACGAGCATGCTAGTGGTAAGTTAAATCTACTGAACATCCGTCAGTGAACCTGGAACTTATTTGAGTGGGATTCTTCTACAATTCAATATCGCAGGAAACATTGTTAAAACTTTATTCCTTAAAACCAAAGTACAATCGATTTCTTGTCGAGTTCGAACTTTCATATAGTTTTTTTTTTCTCTTTAATTAAGACAGCGTTCATTTGAAATTGCGTCAATTACCGTAATTGATAAGATGCACTTGCTTTTAAACATTTTCAAAAACTTGCCCCGGATCCTACATGCAAAGTTGGGCCTCACACAAGCTAATTTTGTTCCTGATGCTGAAGGGGTGCGTCTAATGTGACCGTGCGTCATTTTTGCCATCAGATACTGCCAACCACTGGGTCTATAAATTGGTGGGATTAAACTATCTACGTAAAACTGCTGTCCAAGGAAAAAAGTCTCTACTAGCAATGCACCCGGGTGTTATGACCTATAGCCACATTGTATTATTTGTTCCTTTCTTGCGAGCAGAATCGGCACACCAGGAGTATGAAGCAAACAATTCCTGTGATTTAAACAAAAGGCCTTTATTTTTGAGGTACAGTGGTTAGTTGGTACTATTGCCTGCAATACTTAAATGGTGCACACACACACACGCAAATTTTGTTTTATATATTAAAATAAACAAAGTAATTAAAAGAAATATAATCAATTATTAAATGGCACTACACAAGATGAACATGATTTATAAAAGTTAAGCGTGTATGACTTAACTTTTAATCTTTTAAAGTTTCGGTACATTTTAATATTTGAATCACCTGAACTCTCGTTTGGAAAGGTTTAGACAGCATCTTTTTTTTTTTTGTACGGCGTTTCCTTGCTCTTGGGAAATTTATTTTGATGGCATTTTGATGGTTAAAATGTTGGAGAACTTGTATCCAAAGTCAGTTATTTGACATGGCTGTTACTGTGATTGAAAATGATGTTACGTGAAGAAAAAAAAACGCACATATTCAATTTCTTACGCAAAGTAAGGCAATAAAACAAAACAAACAGTTATTTATTGACAATACATGACACATACAGATTGAAAACCCCTTACGTAGTATTGTAGTATTTCATGTATATTCAGTATTTTTAATGTTGATGACTAAGACGAATGATTTATAGATGGTCAAGGTGCGTGTAGTGTGACCATCTATATCGACTCATATCAGAAGGCTGAACTAATACATATAATGTGCCAGTTGGAAAAGAGAGAGACACAACAGTGTAGAATGCATATGAAAGATTTATTGATATATTTACATGCATCTGTTTGGGTTGTATGTTTGCTGTTAACCATGGTGAAGTAGTTCACGAACAGAGCTATGTTAGAACCTGTGCAGTGTACGTAGAGATGTAGGTGAGAGACATGGTGGTGGCCATGAAGATGGAGGTCGCTGTGACACTGTTGGACGGGTGTTGTTTGGCGCCGTCGCCGGAACTGGCTGTGTCGTCTGGTCAGTGGCTAGGCCTTAGAAGGTCTGGAACCAAAGTTATTCTTTATTTCCCACAAGGGGTAAACATAGAGGGGGAAATACAAAACGTGGGGACAAAAAAAGAATGAAAGAAAAATGAGATGAATTTGAAAATGAAAAGATGAAATTAAGCTTTTCGGCCCCACCTCTGAGCGACTTAATTTAATGTTAATACGACCTTAATTCGATTCAACTCCGTCTTTCTGTAGAATGTCAATTTTGTAAACCGTTTGGTGATCACGATAGTTTATATACTTTGGTACCTGACTGGTGTCCATTGTTTTCTCCCAGTATTCAAAGTCTTCATTGTATTTAAATATTTTTGACATTTGATCCTGGTTTGCCAGTACACAACTATAACGCCATGGTATCCCAGCATATTATGTCATATTACCTGTTATTGCGTCTATCTCGTTGCAGAGTTCTGTATTTGAACCGTCGTATATTACTACGTGTTTTATTTTTTTACAGGCCGGGGAAGGGAAAGTTTTGGGGCTCTTGTGTGTCTGCGTTTTTCTTTGTGTCGTAAGTAGGTGGGGACGTTTGGCGTCCGTAGGGGGAG
>NC_068982.1:120466255-120474801 GCF_001194135.2 Octopus bimaculoides
CCTTTCAACTTGTGTAGTTGTCATCATCTCGATCTAATTTGTTTCCGTGGACTATGTTCTATATAATATCGTTTTCTCTTTAGTGTCCTTCATAATTTCTTGGGATGGGGGGGGGGACACCTTTACTTCGCATAGGTCTGGAACCAAAGTAATTCTTTATTTTGGCACTATGGCCATAACACAGAGGGGACAGCACTAGGACACTACAGTGGCGATATAAAACACAGAACGAACGAATGGATGAATTATAATAATGGAGGTGAAATGGCTGCATGCTCCCCACTCGGAAGCAGTATCATTTTAAATGTTTTAATATCTTTCTTTTTTCTCCTTTTTGGACTAGCAGTATTTTGATGTCACTAATCCATAATCTACGCAGAGAGGTACTTTCTTTATTTGGAATAGACTTAGCATTTACAATTATCTGCTTATCCTATTTCCTGGTGATAGTATAGTCTATCTGACTCGTTTGCTCCTCTGATTCGAAGGTGATCAAATACCTAGCTTGTTTCCTGAAGTATTATAGATGCCGATGGCATTTGCATCACAGAACACTGGCAATCGCGATAGCTTCTCATTTCTCGAACTATACTCATAGCCACCATGTACTCCAGACAAGCCATCATGGTGTTGTGTATTGAAATTGCCTGCTATTGCAATGAAGCCGCCATCATCTTTCACTCTGGTTGACTGCAAGAAGACCCCATTAAAGGTAGTCTATTTCGTGTAACTCTTGCCACGGAGAGTGTTGAAACCAGTATTTACAAGCCAAATAATTATTTGTCAGTTTTACACATAACCTAACAGTTTTCTCGTGTTTCAGCAACGTTGTTTATATTTAATGAAATTCCTTTTATGGATAAGTTTCGAAGTAACGTGGGTTCTGATGGTTCAGTGAAGTACCATATACAAAATGTAAGAACTTATTTCTTCTTATGGCACACGAAGTCATTTTATTTTGGTAAATATTATCAGTATTAAGTTTTGCCGGCAGAAATGATAGAGATTTGTCCTGGCAGTTAGTATTGCTATGTTAGAGTTATCTCCCTTAACACTCTCGTTGCACAAATCGGTTTTGCTCAAGGAATTTGCACGAGTTAAGAAAACGAACATTAGCGATAATATTCCATAAAATCATTCATTTAAAAATGTGTTAATTATATTTTAAACTTCTGATCTTTAAGCAATAGTAGCGTGTAGGGTCTCTTTTTACGCGCGTGCTCACTCACACATACACACAAGCACAAACACGCTATGTGGCTTAGAAGTTTGCTTTTCAACCAGATGAATTCAAGTTCAATCTCACTGTGCATACATATATATAAACATATATATATATATACATATATATACACACATATAAATATACATACATATATATACATATATATATATCCATAAATACACACTCATATATATACATACATATATATATCAAAGTAGTAGTGATCCCAAAACGATGGTACGCGTGTGTAAGAGAGTATGTATGTGCGTGTGAAAGAGGGCTGGTGATCTTGACGTGTGCGTTTGTGCATGTGTTTGTGTGAAAATGTGGGGATGGGAATTGGTCAGTGGTGGTGTGTTGTGTGATATGGTGTCGTGTGGTGTGATGGTGTTGGGAGGTGGGGCATATGGGTAGGCAAAGGCTGGGGGTAGAAGTATATGTGGGAGAGGGTGTAAGGGATGGGATGGAGTGGGATAGGAAAGGTAGGGTAGGAGTGTGTAGAGGTGAGGTGGGCTTATGAGGGAGGGTTGACGATGAAGGGGAAAGTGAGAGAAGAGAGTAAGAGAGAAGAGTAGGGGTGAAGAGAAGTAGGTGTCACTTTGGTGAATGGGAAAAAAGCAGCTTCTACTAGGTGTTCTAAAGACACACACACACGTGTGTGTGTGCATGCATCTCTCTCTCTCTCTCTCACACACACACATATATATATATATATATATATACATGTGTGCGTATACATGTTCCTTCCTATACAATGCCAGGTGCTCCAGCTTGTAAAGTTATGTTTTCAATAAATTAGAATGAAAACCCTTTCTGCTTTCTTTGTCAGTGACAATATTTTCTTTATTAATAATGATTTGTGATTTAGACAAAAGGCCTTTATTTTTGAGGTACAGTGATTAGGTGGTACCATTGCCTGCAATACTTAACTAGTGCCTTATTTCATTGACCCTGAAAGTATGAAAGTTAAAGTAAATTTTGGCATGTTTAGAACTCAGTATGGAAAGAATTGGAACAACTATTGTAAAAGATTTTTTACGACACTTTACGGATTCTGCCAGCTCATTGCTGTTATGAACAATGATTTTCGTCAATAATAATCCTTTCTAATATAGGCACAGGGCCTGACATTTTGAGGGAGGGGCTAGTTGATTATATTGACCCCAGTGCTCAGCTGGGGCTTATTCCATCAATTCCTGAAGAATGAAAGGTAATTTCAGCCTCGGTGGCCTTTGAACTTAGAATGTAAAGCAGGAAGAAATACTACTAAACATTTTGTCCTGTGTGTTAACGATTTTGCCAGCTCGCTACCTCATTTTTGATAATAATAGTATGCTTTCGTTGCATGCGTACAATACGAAGGGAGATAACTCCGTTTAACTGTTTCAGTAAATTACATTTCGTTTGCATTTGTGTGCGTGCGTGCGCGCGCTTTTCTTCAGTACGGCAAAGTCTTATTGTCAATACAACAGAACCAAATGGTTTGAGTCCAAACAGCTGTGCAGAGTGACATACCTAAGAGGATGGTTTCAGTAAGCTGAATGAAGCACATATTCTACTACAGATGTTGGGAATAGAATTGGAATACAACTAGTATAGCTTTCACCAGTCAGCTGACTTGAAGTGCTACAAAGTCTAAGAGATGATAGTAGTTTGCTGAGATGTGGTAGGTGTTCATGCTAAGCAGTGATGGTAAATTGGTTGAAGCAGCTGTATTTCGAGAAGTGGTGGATAGAGACTTTGGCAACTATATGTCGTTCAGCATCATCATTTAACGTCCGTTTTCCATGCTGGCATGGGTGAGAATGGAATGTACATAAACACAGATACAATGTTTCAGAGTTGTATAGCCTGGACAGGAGATTTGAACTAGTGATCAGAAGCAAGAGATTTGCATCCTAAAGAGAAATAGGACATGTGATTTGTGTGTGGATAGAGCATAAGTTAGATTTAGAGTCCAGGGAAAATTGTTCAATGGATTTAGTGTTAGATTTTTGTATGAAGAAAAGTGTAAAATGTGACAGTTTAATGCAAGATCACAATAACAATAACCCCAGCCAATTAGCAAAACAGCAAACTATTAAAGTGGGTTTCAGAATAGGAGACAATATAGAGATACTATGTTTTGTACAATAACTATAATGTTGGTAATATAGCAGATTTATGAAAACAGATTGAGTCATAAGTTCTCTTATTTCTCTAAATTTTCTGTGAATGCTGAGTGCTACAGACATCTTACTAATTCTAGGTGCTTTCATAGTTCATGTCAGGTGGTAGGTAAAATCCTGCTGGTATGTAGACGATTTCTTATTTTGAATGTTTTGAAACTGACTGTAAGTAGCTTCTAGCACTCTTCATACTTCATTGAGATGTACCATGAGATCAAATTTATTCTGTAAATGACTCTTTAGATCACAGCTTATGGCTCAGAAATATTTGATAGTACAGTTTCCATGGCATTGATAGCAATTAGCCCAATGCCATTGTCACATTCTCTCTCAGAGCCATATGTCGATGTGCAGAGAGCTATAGTATTCTTCCCCTTTTCTGATCAAAAGTAATGCACAAAGAAATTTATAAACTATTCTCTAGGAGCATTGTAAGATAAAAACAATAATAGAAAATGACCAGCCAAGTTGTTAAACTGCTATTAACCATATACTATATACACATAAGGTGGGACTTTATTAGAATGTTGGATAAAATGCTTTGTGGCATTTGTTTCAGTTCTTTACATTCTGAGTCCTACCAAAGTTAACTGTCACTTTCATGTGTTCTGAGTTGGATAACAATAAAGTACTAGACAAGTACTGGGATTGATTTAAGGAATTACTGATCTTCGAGAACATGGATTGGCTACCATGGTAGAGGGGAGCTCAGATCCCCACCCAACCACAAAGCTTTGACAAAAGGTGAAGTAACACAAGAGACAGAGTATACTGCCTTAATGGTAGACATATTCTCTCGTTCATTCACATATTTTATCTTTCCATAAAAGCAAACTCCATAGAAAAGAGATAATGCAAATGAAACAGAAGATGTACATAATATCACATATTGAAATTATATAAGAGAAATACCGAGATAAGGAGGAGTTGTACATGTGCTTCATAGATCTGGAGAAGACATTTGATAAGGTTCCAAGGAAGGTGATTGAGTGGGCCTTGAGGAAGAGAGGTGTACTAGAGATAATAGTGAGGGCAGTAATGAGTTTGTATGATGGGGTTAAGACAAGAGCTAAAATTGGATCTGAGCTGTCAGAGGAGTTTGCAGTGAAAGTTGGTGTGCATCAGGGATCTGCAAGAGAGAAATTGATAATGGAGATACTGTATGTGGATGGCCTTGTTCTGATGACTGAGACAACGAAGGGATTGAGGGAGTTTTGGAAATGGAAGGAGGTGTTTGAAAGCAAGGGTTTGAAGGTAAACCTCAGGAAGACAAAGGTGATGGTGAATAGGGTGGAAGGAGAAGTGTTAGTGAGCAAGGTGAATCCATGTGATGTATGTGGGAGGAGGGTAATGGCAAATACAGTGTTGTGTACAAGATGTGAGAAATGGATTCATGGTAGATGTACGAAAATGAACAAAGTGACCCCAAGACTGGCAAGAGAATTTGTTTGCAAAAGATGTGAGAAAGGAGCTGGAGGGCTGGCAGAACCAGCAGAAATGTTACGTGATGAGGTGGAAATGGTGAGAGGGTTTTGTTATTTGGGAGATAGGGTGAATGTAAGTGGTGGATGTGAAGCAGCTGTGACAGCAAGAGTGAGACTTGGCTGGGTGAAGTTCAGGGAATGTAGAGTGTTGTTATATGGGAAAAGGTTCTAACTGAAGATGAAAGGAAGGGTCTATAGGAGTTGTGTGAGAGCTGCAATACTGTATGGGAATGAAACATGGTGTCTGAGGGAGAGAGAGATGGCAATTTTGAGATGGACCGAGAGAGCAATGGTGAGAGAGATGCGTGAAGTTGTTTGATAAGAGGAGGACTGAAGACTTGATGGGGATGCTATGGTTGGAGGAATCGGTGGAACAGCGGGCAAGGGTGAATGCAGTGAGGTGGTATAAGCATGTGTTGAGAAGGGATGAAGAGCATGTTCTGAGGAGGGTACAAGAAAGCAAGGTAAACTGAGGAAGACATGAAGGGGACAGGTGGAGGAGGAGATTGGGAGAGTTGGCTTGAGAAGGGAGGACGCCCAAAACCAGGCAAGATGGTATGAGGGCGGTTGCTATGGCATTGAGGTAGATATAGCCATCCCCATTAACGGGGACAAAACTCGGATTTAAAACACTGGATGATGATGATGATGATTGAAAGCTCTTTTTGACTCACTGCATTGGTTATATTAGCTTGCACTGAATTTTCTTTTTAATATTGTTGACTTGTTATTTAATTCTAGGTCATCATATGCCTGATACTGCATTATCTAGTGCTCTACAACCAGTTTCTATACATTGAAAATATGCAAACATCTACACACCTGCAGAATTCTACTTACCACCAGAGTGGCATGGACTATGAAAGAAACTAGAAGTGTAAAATATCAGTAACATTTAACCATTTACAAAAATTTGGAGAGGTTGAGTCTTGAATTTCTTAATTCAAGACTCAATCTCTGTTTTTATAAATGTACTGTGCTGTACTATAATGTGTCATAGTATGTGGCAAAAATATAGTATCTTTTTATTGGTCTCTTAGTCTGCTGTAAATAGCTGTAGAACACCTTTCAAATTATACCCTATCATCTTAAAACTGAAAAACACTGTTCTCTAAGATTTTCATAATTCAAAATGCAGTGCCACATAAAAGTGCCCATGTGGTGACATATAAAAGCACTTGTGCAGCAACACATAAAAGTGCCCATGCAGCAACATGTAAAAGCATCTATGCAGTGCCATTTAAAAGTGCCTGTGTGGTTCCACATAAAAGCATCCAGCACACTCAGTGAAGTGGTTGGCATTAGGAAGGGCATCCAGCTGTAGGAACCAAGCCAAATTAGACTGGAGTCTGGTGCAACCCCGCCAGCTTGCTAGTTCTGGTCATACCGTTCAACCTATACCAGCATGGGCAACAGGCGTTAGATGATGATGGAAATGTAAAGCATTAAGAAGGACATCCAGCAGTAGAGACCATGCTAAAACAGACATTGGAGCCTGGTGCAGTGCTCTGGCTTGCCAGCCCCTGTCAAGCTCTCCTCCAACCCATACCAACATGGAAAATAGACATTTTAATTAATTAGAGTTGAACTAGGATTAGGCAAGCACACCATGGAGAACATGGGATAAAGGCAACAACCCACTGAGAACTTTAATGTTCTGTTGATAAAATAGTAACAGAACATCAGGATCTTTATTGTTTTGTAAATGAAATGGCAACTAATTATTGAGATATTTCATGATCTGTGATAAAGTAGCAATAGAATAATGTGATCTTCACCAGGTCACTCAGTGATGCAGTTTAATTACTGTCAGTAAAACAATACTACTGGATTGCTCCATCTACCACATATGTAACAAGGTCTAGAAGCTTCTGTCTTTAAGTATGGGTAAGTTATGAATAAAGATAGTTTGTATGAAACAATATTTTGTTTTAAATTTTACACTTTCAAAGTGTTTTTGGTGGCGAATCAATATTGAAAAGGATCATTTATACCAATCAATAAATATGACTAGATTTTATTTAAAATAGGAATGTAAATATTTTGTCACAAATATTACTAAGGTTTTATATGCATTTTTCAGTTATTTATTATATCTGTTTGTATTTATAGATGATTTCACCAGATCATCTTCATAATATATATTCTTTTTTTCTTTTACTTGTTTCAGTCATTTGACTGCATCCATGCAGGGGCACTGCTTTGAAGGGTTTTAGTTGAACAAATTAACCCCAGGACTTGTTTTTTTAAGCCTAGTAGTACGTATTCTATCAGTGCCTTTTGCCAAATTGCTAAGTTACAGGGATGTAAACACACCAATAATGGATGTCAAGTGGTGATAGGGAGACAAACACACATACACACACGATGAAAACATCTTTCCTCAGTCTGTATTCACCTACAAACTACCTGAGTAGTTTACTTTATACTTAATGGTTAATCACAAACTTCACATTTATGCATAAAATTTTATATATTTTTTGACCATTAGAAGTCATTAATTCACAAAGGTAGAAATCAGGCAGTAGTGGCCAATGGAGCCACCTCAAAGAAAACACAAATAGTGAGTGGTGTTCCACAGAGCACTGCTTTGGGACCACTGCTTTTCATAGTGGCTCTCTCAGATATGCCCTCAGCTTCTTAGATAGCCTCCCTTGCTAGCTACGCAGACAATACAAAAGTCTTACAGAAAATACAGAACCCCAGCGATTTTGCACACTTGCAGCAGGAGTTGGACTCAATTTATAGATAAGCTGACAATAATATACAGTTTAATGCTGAAAAATTCCAAGCCCTGTGCTACCAGCATCCAAAACTGAATATAAAACTTACAGGATACACTAGCCCATGGGATTACAATCCCAGAGCCTAAATCAGTGCAGGACCTGGGTACTGACATGAGTGATGAAACATCTTTCCAAGTGCACATTACCAGGATGGCGACAAAGTGCAGACAACTGGTTGGATGGATCCTGAGAACATTCAGAACCAGAGATAAGGAAACCATGATGCTCTGGAGGACATTCATCCTCAGCCGCCTAGCTTATTGCTCCCAGCTATGGTCACTCAACAGTATAAAATTAAAAGCAGGCCTTGAAGCAATCTAGCAAAGCTTCACAAAGAAGATTGTCTCATTGCAACAGCTCAGCTATTGGGATAGGCTGAAAGAGCTAAAACTTTACTCCCTGGAGTGAAGGTGGAAGAGATATACAGTAATATGCATTTGGAAGATCCTGGAAGGAACTGTGCCAAATTTTGGCATTGAAAGCTACACAAATGCCAGAATGGGTCACCACTGCACAGTGCCAAAGATCCCAGCAATGCCATCATGCTCCAGGACCAGTTACTGCAACAGCTTGGATTTCAGGGGCCCACAGCTTTTTAATATTCTCCCAAAGAGCCTGAGGGACCTACACAAAGTGGATATAGGTGTTTTCAAATCAAAACTGAATATCTTCCTGTTGAAAGTCCCAGATAAACCTACCTCATGGCAGGAGGTGCAAATGAGGGTAGCGACATCAAGCTCCCTTATTCACCAAATGCCACATATTAGAGGAGGCTTTCAATAATAACAGTGTAGCAAAACAGCAGTTTCCCAGCATGGCCATAGCTTTGAGCTGAAACTGATAAAAAAAAAAAAGCTCACAAAAGATTTTCCTAATACATTAG
>NC_068982.1:120474811-120486318 GCF_001194135.2 Octopus bimaculoides
GCTGAAACTGATAAAAAAAAAAAAAGCTCACAAAAGATTTTCCTAATACATTAGTGAAAGGGACACTTTTATATTTGTAAATTACAAGATGAGAATTCAAAGAGAATCAATTTTAACCTGGCAAATGTTCAGTAATGATTGTCAGTCACTACACAATAAGAAAAGACATACAAGAGGATGTCTCACATTTTACAGTTTAAGAGATTTTCTTCTAGCGTGTACTCTTTTCCAATTATTTCACAGCGATAGAGTTTTTCTCCAGAGTGGATGCGTTCATGACGTTTTAAATCACCATTACTGACAAAAGATTTCCCACAAACTTCACAGCAATATGGTTTTTCGCCTGTGTGTCTACGTTTATGTATTATAAACTTCGAATTTTGAAGGAAAGATTTCCCACAGACCTCACAATGAAATAGGTTTACTCCAGTATGTATTCTTTTGTGTGTTGTTAAATGACCATTAGAAACAAAAGATTTCTCACATATCTCACAGTGGTAAGGTTTTTCTCCGGTATGACTACGTTTGTGAATTACAAGACTAGAATTGTCAATGAAAGATTTTCCACAGATTTCACAGTGAAATGGGTTTTCTCCAGTGTGTATTCTTTTGTGAACAACAAGACTTGAATAAACAGAGAATGATTCTCCACATACCTTACAGTAATAGGGTTTCTCTCCAGTGTGTGCTCGTTTGTGAATAACAACATTTGCATTATAAGTAAAAGATTTTCCACATATATCACATTGATACGGTTTTTCTCCAGTGTGCACTCTTTTGTGTGTTTTTAAATTGCTGTTGGAAACAAATGATTTTTCACATATTTCACAGTGATAGGGTTTTTCTCCTGTGTGGCTCCGCTTGTGGATTGTAAGTCCAGAACTTTTAGTAAATGATGTCCCACATATGTCACAGCGAAAAGGGCTTTCTCCAGTGTGTATTCTGTTGTGAATTGTTAAATTACTGTTAGAGATAAATGTTTTCCCACATATTACACAACAATATGGTTTTTCTCCGGTGTGACTACGCTTGTGAACCGTAAGCCTAGAGCTGTTAATAAAATCTCCTCCACATACATCACAGTGAAATGGTTTCTCCCCAGTGTGTATTCTTTTGTGTACTGTTAAATTACCACTTGAGACAAAGGATTTTCCACATATTTCACAGTAAAATGGTTTTTCTCCAGTGTGACTACGTTTGTGGACTGTAAGACTAACATTATCAATGAAACCTATCCCACATATGTCACAGCAAAACAGATTTTCTCCTGTATGTATTCTTTTATGTGTTGTTAACTGGCCATTGGAGACAAACGTTTTTCCACATATTTCACAATTATATGGTTTTTCTCCAGTGTGCATTCTTCTGTGGATTGTTAAATCACTATTGGTAGCAAAGGACTTCCCACATATTTCACAATGGTGTCGTTTTACCACAGTGTGTACTTTTTTGTGGAGAGTAAGTTTAGCTTTATGAATGAAAACTTTCTCCCTAGTGTGTATTAAGTTATGTGTTTTTAAGTGAACTTTAGTTTTAAAGTATTTTCCACATATTTCACAATTATAGGCTTTACCTGTCGTATGTTCATGTAAGTGGATAACAAGATGAGATTTCTGAGTGAAAGATTTCGCACATATTTCACAGTGATAGAGTTTCTCCTTGTGTATTTTTTTGTGTACAAAGACCTCATGTTTAGAAAAGAATGTTTTCCAACAAATATTACAGCGATATTCAGTTATCTTTCTCTGCACTGATCTTTGATTAGAAATTGATTCATTAAGCAAGGGTTTCTCTCCATTGTATGCCTTTGAAGCTGAATCGTTATTGTTAAAAGCAGTTGCATTACTAGTGTCAGAGTGATCAACATCCTCCATATTACTTGGATAATTAGTAAAAATGATAAATGATTAGAATAAATCTATTGTGGTTCAATTTCGTGTCTTTGATATTATGGAACTCTATTTACATTTGAGGAAATTGTACAATGTTGATATATTTTCTACTTACCACTAGAATACTTGCGTCTGAGTTCTTCCCATATTTTTGTAAATAAAGTGGTTTTTATTTTCATGCTTAGAATTGTGCTCCATGGATACTATGGAACTTACAACAGAACATTCATAACGGCATGTAACAGACATTCTGATGAAATTCAGATTCTTTTAGTACAAGTTGTGAGGCTGAACGATCACTTAGTAAAACGGCAAAACAAGATATGCTGGTGTAAGGCGATGTATGTGAAAGAAAATGCACGCGCGCGCGCATATATGTACACACACATACATGCATGTAATGCTAATTTATAAGAATAACGTACATAACAATTAAAGATGTGTGTGTATGTGTGCGTGTATATATATTGTATGTGTGTAGTCCTAATAAATTAGGATTAATCAGCACTGATAGCAGCGCACTATAATACGTTTCCCATTCAAAAATCAGGTTAATAGTCAAGGTCTCAAAACACACTAATTGTTATTTAGTTTGTTATTAACATTCATTTGTCATGTTTTGTAAAACAGGAGTACAGCCAATATGCTGTAAATATAATCACAAAACGTTCACTCGAGTCAACATGATACAATTCTAAATATTAGCGATCACCTCAACGCAATATTATCAACTTTAACGTCGTTCACCTTAAATGTGATATGATTATGAACATTAAAGTTCACCCTAAATATGACTTAATTATTAACATTACCTTTCATTTCAAACATAATATAATTATATAAGTTAACGTCCAACCTATAGTATTAACGGTGTCATTTACAATTTATTCCACCATTTGAATGATACCGGTGTAATAAGTTAAAGATCCCTAACATAATTTAATACTTTTAGAACATCTCTCTAATTGTACTCAGTTTGTTTCATTCAGCAAAATAACTATTACATATCAGAGAGGAAGACACTATGCTGCTGTTCGTCCTAACAGAAATAACAACCAAATACCTCAGAAATCACACCCTACTGTCCCAAGAAAGATGACAACAATTATAGTATTTTATATTAAGAAAAAAAAAAGGATGGTCACGGCTGGAACGAGTTTGATGATAGATGGTTAATATTTCATTCAAGACAAATAATCAAGAGAAAAAAGGAATAAAAAATATAACAAAAAATACGAAAAACTCCACATAATATCTTGGAAATTGTCAAATATGCTTATATTTAAGTTTTAAGGAAAATGCGTGATATATATGTAGTGGTGATTCGAAGCCTAACCGCTAAGTACTTGGTCCGACACTACGAGCGAACCGCCATAGCTTCACGTGACCAATCATTGTGAGGTTGCGGCGTGATATGGTTTTCTTGAATGTTCTTCTTGTACTTTATAAAGAACCGCTAATGGCAGAGTGTTTGTTGAAGGTGGCTGAGCAACACACGTTATCTTTCTTACAGTTGATATTGGCGCAGAATAACTCCAGGTTCTCGGACAGGCCAAGTCTGACATAATATCTCATAAGTAAAGTCTTCGGACTCATCACAGTTTCCCTCTCTATCCCAGTCGACAATGATTTATATTGCTCATTGTAAATAACCGACACCAAATATCGTTCTATTTGGCAATAAATATTACTGTTAAATGTTCGCTTCATTTATTATTTACGCAGCCAACGAAATATATCGTCATTGACCAGCTCAACGCGACAAACGGGGTACAGACAAAAGGCCTATAGGAAAGTGGGTTATACATCATTAGATGTACACCACTTTCCTATATAATATTAAGAAATTAACGGAACGCTGAACTCCAGACTATCAACTTAAACAACATTTATTCAGGTGGTAAATATATACATCTTTAGCCCTTGTTTGTTGTTACAGCTTCTGTGTGTGTGAGCATTGTTGTTGGGACGTTGGAATGTGGATGTAAGCGAGCTGTCGAGCGTAAGTCCGAAAGATGAAGAGAGACAACTAAACACGTCCATGCTCAATCGCTGGCCAGCAAGAAAGAGACAGCTCAAAGCGGGAAAGCTTGGTATGTTGAATTCCACGCATGCGTGAGACTACGCATGCGCACGGCGTTACTACAGGCCCTAGGACAAAAGCCCCATAATTAAAGTGAGAAAGTGGACAGAAGCCCCATGGTTATATATTTTCGGTATTTTTTTATTTGTTTTTTCTTTTCATTTTCCACTTGGTTCAGTCATTAGGCTGTGGCCATGCTGGGGCACCACCTTGGATTTTTAGATGGCTGTATGGAACTCAGAATTTTTTTAAAACCTGATCAAAATCACTTCTGTCATTTCGTTTTTTTTTTTTTTTCCTTTTTTTCCTTGTTCCAGTCATTAGACTGCAGCTATGCTGGGACACCACCTCGAGGAATTTTTGGACGAATGTATCGACCCCAGAATTTCTTTTAATGATTTTCAACCAGCGCATGAAATAAAGTCTAGAAGGTCTCTCTACATGCTAAAAGTAACAGTCAAATATCTTAAAAATTTTTTATAACCCCACCTCCTCGGTTAAATTTTTTGGTTATTCTTCGTTTTTGTTTTTTTTTTTCTAAAAATCTTTTTACTTGTTTCAGTCATTGGAGTGCGGTCATGCTGGGGCACCGCCTTGAGGAATTTTTAGTCGAATGTATCGACCCCAGAATCTTTTTTAGGTGATTTTCAACCAGTACATGAAGTTATGCCGATAAGGTCTCTCCACATGGTAGAAATAACAGCCAAATCTTTAAAAGTTTTCTTTATAGAATTTCACGTAAGAAAAAACGGAAATCGCGGTTGCAACAACAACAAAAAATCATTTTTAAAAATTCCTATTTTTAACTAAACAAAATATATTCAATCGAAATTAAATAAGTAGAATAGAATAACAGAGCACACTTCAAGGAATGTGTAGAAACTTAAAACCTACATAGAAGCAATCGAGTATATACGTACATAAAATGCATACACATAAACACATACTCACACCTTTGTCATTTATTTATAAGCATTTTTTTTTTTGTCAAAAAAGGTATGTCTGAGAACCGTGAGGCTTTTGTCCACTTTCATACTTTAACTATGGGGCTTTTGTCCGAGGAGGCTTTTGTCATGGGGTGCTTTTGCCCAAGAAGACTTTTGTCTTAGAGGGCTTCTGTCTTGCACGCGCGACAAACAACCAGCGACATACGTAATTTTAAATGCTGAAATATTAGCATTAGATGTTTTAGAAATCCTCAGATGATTTAAAAACCCATTAATGCATAGCGTCCAGAAAAATGAACGCAGGAAAAATTACTATTGCTTGTTAAGTAAACTACCTATTAAACTTATTTTTGGTATAGTCTGCCTCTAAACTAGTGCTCTATGAGCGAGCAGGCGCTGGGCACAAACAAACCAACTATACACACGTGCGAAACAAGTAATAGTAATTTTCCTTGCGTCAATTTTTCTGGACGCTATGCATTAATGGGTTTCCACATTGGTATTAATAAAAGATACTGAGAAAGGACAATACAATAAGATGAGAGTTTCTGAAACAACTAAATTTCTAATGATACCAGGAAGTTGACAGGTAGAGACTTTCGTAGGAATTTATGACAGAAACACGACTGCCATAATATCCAGATACTGTGCAAATGACTAGTGTATATAATTTTGTGAAGGTATTTAGTTATCATTTCAGGCAATCTACATCCGTGGCCCAACCCAGAGTAAGACAGCGTCACTAAAATCTTATCAAATAAAACCGCCATAGACAAAGGCCATCAGATGGCGAGATGAGTGGAATATTATATTGAACTTTACTCCTTAAAACGAGCATCTAACTCAGCACACCAGACGGTGTGAATTTTATCGTAGTGGAATTGGATGCGTTACCGACTGCAGAAAAAATAAAGCCATCGATAATCTGCCCATTGCAAGACACGAGGACTGGATAGAATTTTCAGAGAGGTCATTAGAAGTGTGAAGGGAATCTTGTTAAACCACCTACAAAGAAATTTGCATCAGTGTCAGAAAGAAAGAGCAGTGCCGCATAATATGAGAGGCTGTAATATTGTTACCCTGTATAAGAACAAAAAGAAGAGAGGCGACTGTAACAACTACAGAAGAATCTTTCTGCAGATCAGATCGAAAGCTGTTTAATCTATAGTGTCTGAGGGTAAAAACATTTATACGTGAAGTACTCATCAAGGACATAGTGTTCGCAGACAAGTTAGCACTTGCAACATACTGCGAGGATCAATTGCAACTTCTCCAGGACTGTTGTCAAGAGCCTGTCTAGCGTTGAGCAATCCCTTGCTAATACCTTCAACAGCTGCGAGTTAATGGTAGTTTACGAGCTCACATGTATTCGATACTTCAAAACGGAAGGTTTTCCGTACATTCTGAGATGACAAACGGAGCGGAGGAACAGCCTCAGTATTCGACGGTCTAACAAAGAGAGTCTGGGAGAATAACAAGCAAACGAAGCACTCTTCCAATTTTGCAGACTCGATGTTAAGTGAACTGACTGAGTTATCAGCAATGAGGTTATGGCCACTCCCAGATACGAAACCTCTTTATTTTCTTTCAACCATGACCTCTCCGCTACATAGGTCACGTAAGCCACAGAAGGTGTAAGGATTCTCCAAGACCTGCTGAGCTAGTTTCCGCAAGAAAACACATGGATAACTCTTTCCTTTCGTTTAAAAAAATGTCTGTAAGTGACATGAAGTCACTGAATATGAATCGAAAGTTAGGAGGACATTACAAATTGATTACTGTTACTGGAGGCTGGAACAAGGCAGGGGTTTGAAAGAGGGGAGAAGCCCAGGCACTCTACTCAAACGAAAAGCGTACTTGTGAAAACGGCAACGAGACAATCCTGGCAGAAAACACTTCCAAATGCAATGGCTGCAGCTGAAATTGCCACTTTGGCGTAGGTCTGTACAGTCGGAGCAGACATTATGTTGCTAACATAGGCTGAAGCAAGATTTTCCCAGGTTTAGACTTACCGTCTTGTGATTTGGTAACTCTTGTCTAGATATTTTTTTTAATTCCATATAAAATTCACAGATTATAAATGTGTCTGGAAGTTGGGAACCTTTTTAGCACTTCTAACGATGCCAAGTAAGATTCCACGTTGCTGCCAGTTTATCTGTTGTGTTATTATAGTTGTTAGTGTAGGTTGTGGGTTCATGGCATTTTCTGAAAAGCGTTCCCCTACCCGAGGATCACCTAGTGCTTTTTCTTAATTTGGTGGCATGTTGCATTGTTTGCACTTCAACCTATTCATATAAGCTTGTAAATCCGGGTGGAAGTGGACATAGTAGACTCAGCTACAGCATAACAGTTGTTATTCTTCCGTTGGTGTTCCCTAGCATAGTTTTTAGAAATTATAAGGTTTTTAGAAATTATTAGATTCTCTTGGTGTTCCCTAACATAGTTTTTAGAAACTATGAGGATATTTTGTGTTGAGTGTGGAGGAAGAATAAAGATCTTTGGGTGGTATTGTAGTGAGACTTTTAGAGATATATGTTCATATAGAAACAGTAACTCGATATGTATTCTTGTTGCATTCTTATTGTGTATTGTTTGTGTCTTTGTTGAGAATGCGAGTGTCAGTTGTTCTTGTGTGTGAGTGTTTGTTTGTGTGGGAGTATTTGTAAGTATTTGTGCGTGTAACCTGTTTCATGTATGTTTGTCCATCGGTTTATGTATGTATGTATGTATGTATGTATGTATGTATTTTCTCTTCTATTTTTAATTACTCTAAGCCTTCCTGCTAGGAAGTAGCTAGTTTCTAATAAAGATACACAGCTTAAGCGTTGGAATGTAGGTGGCAATACCTATGTATGTATGTATGTATGTATGTATGTATGTATGTATGTATACATGCATGCATACATGCGTGCGCGCGCGCGTGTGTGTGTATGCGTGCGTGCTTGTGGTGTGTATGTGTGTGTTATAATCAATCCGCGAAGAAGTAATGATTTCTTCTGCGTGGGCATTTAGAATATAAATTGATAAAAATCACTTTAAACGAGTAAACTAATGAGGTAAAGAGGGAAAAGCAAATAATTAATACATGTAGTCAAAGAAGCTAAACACGTGACTGGAAAAGCATAGTTCCAGCCTCCAGTGATAACGGTCGCATGCAGTGTCCTCTTACCGCTCAATTCATATTCAGTGACTTCATGTCTCTTACACATATTTTTGAAACAAAAGATATGATCATCCATGTGTTTTCTTGCTGGAGATTAGTTTAGCAGATCTTTAGGGATCCTCAAAACGCAAGAAGTGTACAATGAAAATTAATTCATCAATGGAAGATACAGAAAGGAATATAATGTTTCGGGTGAAATTCTTTATTGAAGAGAGAAGATTCAGTGATTATTTAGTAGGAAGCTTTTCTTTGCCGTGGAAAGGTCACGTAGTTTACAACCGCTCTTGCTTCGTATCACCGTACTGATACCAGTTTAATCAATAAACTAGTGGGACCGTGTAAATTCCACGGAATGAAAAAAATAAGCGGACCTATTTAAGACAGAAAGGATGACTTACATTTTTATAGTATTCTTAGTTTAGCTTTCTTTGAATATACTTGACGTTCGTCTACATTCATTTTCTCACGTTTCCGTCGGTGTAGTCTTTCTCTTTTTATATCTTCTCGCTGTTCCTCTCTGATCTATGCTTCATATCTGCACATTCTTTCTCGAGCAGCTTGCAACCGTGTTTCTTATGAATTCATAGTTTAGGCTAAATTAACTCTTATAAACAAATATCAGTTTTCAAGCGAGTAGACGATAAAAAAATTGCACTTATGCACATGCGTTAAGCGATGGTCACAATAAAAAAAAACTTTTCACTATCAATACACCATCACCATCATCACTATAATTTTCAGTAACAAAGCTTATTTCATTTCATTTCAGTTGTTTGTTTATATCTACTTTTTCTTGCTGTCGATGTATCTCTACTCTGATAATACAAACGCTTTCTGCCCCACTCTCGCTCGCACAATATAACTGCCTTCTTTCCTCCCTATGTGCTTTTCTCTAACCCGACCACCAGAACGTCATCCTCAGCTAAATATTGTATCCTAAGCATATCTCTTTCTTTTTACCTTTCCCTTCAGCTAACTTTTTAATCACATAATAACTATTCCTTCCTCACCGCACCGCACGTCGTTCTCTCTCTTTTTCTTTCAGCCTATTTCTTTCTCTCTCTCTTTTCTCTCACCGTCTTTTTCTCTTGCTCTTCGCCTCTTCGTTCAGCTAACCACGTGATGCATTTGATCTTAGTGTATTAATATTATGCACCTTTCTTCCTCTCTTCTTTTTCTCTACTCTTTCTCTTACTTCTCCCTCTCTCTTTTTCACTATTACTCAACCGCTCATTCACCCTACCACTCACTCACTCACTCCATTAACACCTCGCTAATTAATTAAAGTATAAAGGGCGAACGAATAAGCAGAATTATATATAGATATTTCCCTACAAAACATAAATTCAGAAAACGATTTAACATATACGATTTTAAACTGAGTTACAGTTACACAACTAATATGAAAAATATTACATCCTATACACTTTCCAAAATAATTAAGCTCAAATGCTCATATAGGAACAAAATACGTCTGTTAATACAAAGCTGAGGTTATTCCTGTAACATCAAACCTAGACATGTTATATAAACGATATATAGGCATGAGAGATGGAAAGTTCAAATATCCTACAACCATACTCTTTTAGATACATCAACAAGAAAATGATATAATAATATCCAATTTTATTATCTGGACTTAATATAACTGAAAACGCTTCCAATGATGAATGAAAATTATTCAAGCAGTAAAACTTTATATGAACAGAAGAATACTCAAACGACATGGCAGTTGGCTATTCCATGGATTGCAATATCCGCCTTAACAATTTTTAATATTTCGAGTTATATACCTGCTATGTGAATACTTCGTGGGCGACTTGTAACAGTAGATGGAATTTTTGTGATTGCTTGCTTCACCTTTCCGACTTGTGCAATCAACTTGGAGAACTTACTATAATGTATGCTGATTTTACCTATACGGCAATATCACAGGGTTTCTGTGCATGTCTCTAATCATACCAAGAGGCACAAATTGACTAGATAGCATGATGGCCTATATGTTTATACGTATATAATTGTATGAATATGCACGGACTCGAATGTACTTCTAAACGTATGACTGCAGCTGCACGCAAGAGTGTACTTGTATTTAGGTTTATGTACATGTGTGGGTGGTGGAGGAGCACGTCTAAACAGATTTGATTTACGTATATGGCCAAGTGTTGTAACGCCAGACTGTTGGTCTGCTTTCGTTTTCGTTTTGAAACTGCGTCGAAGCTGTTTCGAATCTCGTAATCTTTGATATAACTACCAACTTGAATTTTCTTTGGTTAGATACCATAAAATTGTCAATAGTCCTTTTCTTTTACTTTCTCCAAGTAATATTATTTGCTGTCGATTCTTCCTATTGCGGCTGTGGTTCTGTTGTTGTTGTTGTTTTTGTCATTAACATATTATTATTTGCTACTATTGTTCTTGATATTGATACAATATTACCTGGAATCTGTTTTTCCCTCTCTTTGTAATTCGTACCATATATGTATGCATGTGTGCTAATGCGAGCGTGAGTGCGTATACATCCACCAGAACGCGTGTGTGTGTGAAGGCGTGGCCTCAATGAAGTAGCCTCATACACGGTCAGCTACAAAACTTGTTTATTTATATTTTTCTTTCCACTGAACTTCACAAGGACCATACCTGTAACACTTACATTGCATTAATTCAAATTCTTGTTTGTCATATTAAATTAAAATTGATTCTCTTTGCATTCTATCAGACTCAAATGAACTGAACATTTATTCATGAACTGAAAATTTATTCATCACCTGAACTTTCGTTTGCATGCCTTCCCAATTTTATTCATATTTTGCACTTCCACTTTTTTTCAGTCGCATTGTCACACGTTGCATTTTGCATGTACATATTTTTTCTCGTTCACTTTGAAAATGTATTGTTGCACATACACATGCATGCACCTTTCCTAGGCGCCTGGCTTTACGCATGCATCCGCACACATGGTTCATACACACACACATGCTAACTCTCGCATTCATGTCCCACACATGCCTTTCTCGCCTGTATTTCATGCTCCCTGCGCCCTTATAGACAAAACTCATCTCTGTAAGACCCTAGGTCGGTCACGTATACGTAGAGAAAGTTGTTTGTCCTTTACAACGAGCCAGCATGCCACACTTTTCCTCCTGTACGATCGAACCATATAATACCTCATGCACCGGCTGCCATATTCAACACTACCTTAATCACTGGTATATTCAACACTGTACGCTGTATCTGAATCAATGCACTAGCATTACTGCCTCAACCTTGCAAGCCCTATTGCACAAATGCACATGCCCCCCCCCCTATTATGCACATCTACCGCCTTGTTTTGCAACACGTCTGCGTCAGCTCAATTCTTCTCCCGACTCAAAGCTCATTTTTCAGTGAATTTTGAAACGTGCACGTGCACTCCTGTATAC
>NC_068982.1:120486328-120487749 GCF_001194135.2 Octopus bimaculoides
TTTTTCAGTGAATTTTGAAACGTGCACCTGCACTCCTGTATACGCCCTCACACGCGCTCATTTCCTCTACTGCCTAGTCCCTGACTGCACACATTTTGGCACGCAAAACGACACCGTTATTCGAACTAATCCGAATAGAAAACTGTTCCGTATACACTTCAACGATCCTCTCTCCTGATATGCAGAATTTATCCTCAGCCATACATTTCTTTCTCTCTTTCGATCTTTTGCTTCCTTTTCCGGAACCTCAGTGGCAAGGGGAGTGATATAGTGCATCTTGTAGGCATGAAGCAGATTCGATCCACCACAGCCAAATTTAAATTAACAGTTCAACAGAACTTTTTTCACATTGGAACAATGGTTTTTTTTAGTGACAGCAGTTTTACATACGCCAGATGCCTTTAGCTAGGCCGAAATAATGCCTTCACCACTTGACCTCTTCTAACCTCTTCTATCTATTTCACCAAAAGCTAGAATTAAGATAACAAGACCACCAAATAAATCCATTGTTCCCAATGATATGTCTATCCTTCTGGATAGTTATAAAAGCAAGAACCCCAAGCAAAAAGACAGTTAGTCACTTTGGTGACAACTCAGTTAGTGGGAACGGAGTCTGGCTGACCGGATAGAACAACTATGGTATCTCGCCAACGAAGCAGTTATTTCGTCCCACACTCTCTCACTCTCACTAGCTCACAACATCACTCTGTCTCTTTCTGTGGAGTACGGCTAAAATAATGTGTACACAAACTATACCAGAAAAATCTACGACATCTATGTTTACTTCGCATGCTTTACGATTTTATCACCTTCCCGTCGAGGCAAGGTATTGTATAATGTAACGGTTAAATAAATATTTTCTTCACAACTTCAATCACTGTTCTTTCATCTTTACATAACGGACAATCAAAGAAGAACCAGTCCTTACAAACAGATTACATCCATCCTGTTGTGTTTCAACTATCGTTTTCCATATTATCATTTACCATACTATTGTTTATACAAACTTAATTCCATACGTTACATATATATGCATATGCAGAAAGAAGGAACGATAGACAAATAGATACATGCATGCATACATACATGCATGCATACATACATGCATGCATACATACATGCATGCATACATACATACATACATACATACATACATACATACATACATACATATCAGTAATAGGTATAAATTCGTAACCAGAATATTTCATAGATGCATTTTTTAGTGAGCTCAATGAAATAGTAAAAAGTCAACCTTTTTTGAGCGATAATACACAAATATTATCAAAACCCTTTTCTGAAATTAATTATTAATGTACAATTTTGAAGGTTGATTAATTAAAAATGCTTAGATTTACATATAGAGGGATGGTATATGTATTTCTTCATTTGAAATTTTCGGCTTGTCTCGGCATATTCTG
>NC_068982.1:120488219-120491213 GCF_001194135.2 Octopus bimaculoides
ATATATATCTGTATGTATGTAAATATATTTACATACAAACATGCGTACTTACCTATTTATTTACCTATCTACCTACCAACCGATCTACCTAATTACCTACATACATATACACACACGTACTTACCTATGTACATACATACATACATACATACATACACACACATACATACATACATACATACATACCTACATACATACATATGTGAATAGATACACACACTTGGGTGGATGCATCGACAGTTCAACTAACACACACCTAATAAACCACATATTTACAAACAACAGGAACTCTTAATTCAAAAAGTCTCGTTGCTTTGTTAGCAACCAACTTGTACTCTCTCCAGAAGAACTGAAATTAAACTTAAAGAAAAAACATACATACATACATACATACATACATACATACGTACATACATATATAAACATTGTTGTTGTTGGCACTCCGTCGCTTACGAAGTCGAGGGTTCCAGTTGATCCGATCAACGGAACAGCCTGCTAGTGAAATTAACGTGCAAGTGGCTGAGCACTCCACAGACACGTGTACCCTTAACGTAGTTCTCGGGGATATTCAGCGTGACACAGTGTGACAAGTCTGACCCTTTGAAATTACAGGCACAACAGAAACAGGAAGTAAGAGTGAGAGAAAGTTGTGGTGAAAGAGTACAGCAGGGTTCGCCACCATCCCCTGCCGGAGCCTCGTGGAGCTTTAGGTGTTTTCGCTCAATAAACACTCACAACGCCCCTTCTGGGAATCGAAACCGCGATCCTATGACCGCGAGTCCGCTGCCCTAACCACTGGGCCATTGCCTCCACACATAAGCTATTTTTACACGCACACATATATGACTTATCTACAAATTGGTTTCTTATATGCACAGTATTTCTAAACAGACGGAATAATTTATTGAATGGACACCAGTGTATTATTGGTACATAAATTAATGATCCCCAAAGAAATGAAAAATAATATTGCTTCCTGCAGCCATTTGAAGTCATAACCAAGGGGGATGAAACCAGATGCTTTGATCGTAGATAGCAGCCATTTTACTTAGCCAGCACCCTTAATTCAATTCTGCTGAATGTTGCATAAACGTCACAGCATCCCCTCCTTTGAAGATTTGAACTATTTCGCTTAGGTATAAAGTCAATTAGACTTTTAAAATGTAATGATGTTAATTAGGACATATCAACACGAACAGCTACATTCAGAATACTTTTGTATTTCATATTTATCATAGCTGTACATTAATCATGGGTTCACATTGGTCGTAAGTAGACATTGTTCCTTGCCGTAACTTCGCATTAATCACAATTTCACAATGATTGATACTAGTCATAAATCATTGGTCCATATTGGTCAGAGGTTCATAATAATCATAGCTTGTATTAATCCTTGTCATACGTTAATATTGATCATCGTTTTCTCTGATTAACACTAGTCATAAGTTAGTACTGGTAATAAGTCAACACAGGTTCAAGATTTATACTGACGCAGAAAGTAAAAATTCACACTGAACACGGCTTAATACTAGTCATAAATCCACAGTCGTCATAAGACAACATTGGTCATAGGTATGTAAATACTGGTCCTACTATTCACTCCGATTGATAATTTCACACTGATTAACTCAATCATAAATCCACACTAGTTATAGTACACTGGTTCTGATCATAAGTTCATATCATTCTTAGCTTCATACTCATTACAGGCTGACACTATTTATTAGTCGATACTGATCATGTGTCTATTTTTGCTCGATTATGACCGAATCTACAAGTTAGAACAATTAGATCGATGTAGGAAATACTTTCAATTTTCCGGTTTGGCACGATAATTCTTCCAAAGGTCGCATGATGATATAAACAGGTTCTGCATCCTAGAAGTTTTCACGGTTAGCACGGCACCCAAGCCATAACAATTTTGTTGTATGTCACAAATACACCTTTGTTGGGTTTACTGAAAATATAAACATAAACAGCAATATAATCAGCTTCACCTCTAAAAAAACAAAAACAATGTATAATATAAAAAATGGTTAGAAAATAAATTTAACCTCCTGCTGCCTTACATCGTAGAAGAAATATTTCATGTAATATTAACCAATGAGCTATTCTTTAAACGATTTTTGAGATTTCGTAAAAAACTATTTTTCTAAAAATAAAAATTTCATCTTTTCTTGCTTCGTTCTTCTATTAACTTCTCTTAATTTAATCAGTTACAGTATTTCATCTATATCTTTTGTTATGCATCCACAGTATAGAACCGAGTATATTAAAGGCTTATAATACTGTATCCTACTCGTATTAGTAGTGCAATTAAGGTTATTTCTAATTAAGGTTATTTCTACTGATATTCTATAGAAATTAGAGCCATCTCTGAAAGTTACAACGTTTCGCATATACGTCTATACGTCTATGTAAGCAATGCAATCGAAGATTAAAAAAATAGATAATGGTCATGTATTATGGTTGTATAACGAAATACGGTGTTCCTGCCAACAATCAATGTGTTCATTCCAGTTGCCAGGAATGAGTTTAATATGTAAAATTGGTATATCCACTTATGTTACAACGCTAAATTTGATGACTGTTTAAGACATGTATTCGTGGATAGTTAATAGGTTGGATGTGGTGCTGAAGAAAGAGCAGTAACTCCTGAAATATGCACATATGCCCATTACCTGTCTTTTCTATCTTCGATCGCATTGTTTACATACACGTACGAAACGTAACTTTTAGTGCTTGCTCTAATTTCTATAGAAAATCTGTAGTAATAATCTTAAATAATAATAATCTTAAATAATAATAATAATAATAATAATAATAATAATAATAATAATAATAATAATAATAATAATAAACTGCCCATATCCTACGTAAAATACTGTCTATGTGATCTCAAATTTTAAAGCAAACACATAATTTTCTTATGGTTTCTTAAACATTCACTTGAACAAAACTGTACAAACACAAATATATGGTACCCTAGGCATA
>NC_068982.1:120491841-120502171 GCF_001194135.2 Octopus bimaculoides
TATATGTATGTATGTATTAGGGATACAGCTTTTTAATTCTTTTCCTCAGTAACAATTTCCTGTATCATATTTAGATGAGCTTTTATGCATAAATAACTAAAGTGAACTCACTTTTGAGCTATCTTTAAAAAGTTTACCCATGAATCCATGTTTGTATTCTTATGCAAAACTTGTTTGAATATGGGCAAGGTTGCATAGCACTCTTGGTTTTCAATAAATTCTTGGCATTTGTAAGACTTCAAGAAAAATAATGACAGGATCTAGGATGCACCACCCAAAATCTGACATAGAAAGGCTTCATATACAACGTACAGAAGGTAGGAGAGGCCTTATACAGCTGGAAAACAATTATAAAATAACCACCATAGGATTGCAAAAATACCTACTTCAGAAGCAAGGAAAACATACAAATAGCCACAAAACACAAGCAAAACAAAAAACTGTTTTCAATAAGGAAGCTGACAAATAAAACCAAGAGATCATACTACCTAATAAAAATGAAGAAGAAGAAGAAGAAGAAGAAGAAGAAGAAGAAGAAGAAGAAGAAGAAGAAGAAGAAGAAGAAGAAGAAGAAGAAGAAGAAGAAGAAGAAGAAGAAGAAGAAGAAGAAGAAGAAGAAGAAGAAGAAGAAACAACAAAAGCTATAAAACAAATGAAATCCAAACTAAAACTAGAACAGCAACGGACCATGATAAAACGATGGCAAGAAAAGCCCCTTCATGGCAAATACTGGGCTAAACTATGGCAAAAGAAATAGACAGAGAAAAATCTCAGCAATGGTTGAGAAGCTCAGGACTCAAAGCAGAGACCAAAGCCTCCCTACCTTGCTGCACAAGACCAAAGCCTCCCTACCAGAAATTACCAAAAACATACAATGAAAAGGAACATAACAAGTAACTGCAGAATATGTGGAGATGGACAAGAAACAATAAACCATATTATCTCTGGCTGCCCATTCCTGGCTAAGAAGGAATATATTCACAGACACGACAGAGCTGGGCCCTACATACACTGGAAGCTATGCCAACACTATGGAATAGCAACAGAAAAAAAGATGGTATAGGTACACACCAGAAAAGGTCACGGAAAACAAGAAAGCAACCATTCTCTGGGATATGTCAATACACACAGATAAATTAAGGCCAATATGCCAGATATAGTTGTCAGAGATCATGAAGGAAAAAAATGCTTTCTAATTGATGCATCAATAGCAGCAGATGACAACGTTTCCCTAAAAGAAATGGAGAAACTTTCAAAATACAAAAACCTGGAAATAGAGGTAACTCGAATGTGGAATCTAAAAACAGAAACAATTCCTATCATAGTAGGTGCCTTAGGTATAATAAAAAAAATATTCAGACAAATACATAACAAAACACCAGGACTTACAAATATATATATAACATACAGAAAATTGCACTACTGGGCACTGCACACATCCTACGCAAATACTTTCAATACAGTAACCATAAGAGCATCACAGCAAACCACAGCACATAACCAAGGCACACAGAGCTGCGCTCGGTAGTGAAGTGAAAGCACGCTGTAAAATAAAACTACTGAACAATAATAATAATAATAATAATAATAATAATAATAATAATAATAATAATAAATAATTTGGACAAATAAGTATAAGTTGATTAGTGTGTTTAAATGTTGAGTAGAGCACCGGCACAGTTTAGGCTACCTTTTGTCACCTGCAGTTGCGGTGCATTTCCGCTGGATCTACTTCAGGAACTCCGCAGCGGCAGTTAGAGTACTAGTATTAATTAATAGTATGAGATGGATATCGTATTAGACTTTTATTAAGTACAATATATGTTTCGACCCATCAGTCTGGGTCACTTCAGGTACATTGATAAAGATGTCACTCTAGAGATTTATAGTGCTGGATGGCTTCTTATATGCCCATCAAATGAGGGAATGAACAAAAGCAAATAATATTATAGAAACGCAAAAATTCAAATATGAACGTGGAAATCTTGTGTTCCAGTTTCGATAAAAATGACCTAATCAGCTTTCGCTGTCATAACTACTTAGAGGAAAAGAAAAGTAGAACACAGACACACACACACATATATATATAGAGAGAGAGACATACACATACAAATATATACACACATGCATATACATAGTATATATATATATATATATATATATATATATATATATACACAAACACACATATGTAAGTACACGTCCGCATATACACATATATACATAAACATATATATATATATATATATAGATACGTACATAGACCCAGACACACACTCGCACATATACACATATGTATATACATACACATAGACATACACACACAGACATACACACACGAACACACACATAGATACATATATATACACATATATATATATGCGTGTGTGTGTGTGTGTGTGTGTGTGTGCGTGTGTGCGTGTAATGGTATATGTGTGTATGTGTAGAGGTAATCTGTATAAATGCTTAAATTGAATAGAAGAGTGCTCTTACCATTTGAAATATCTATTTCCTTCAAACACACCATCATGTTTACCATCTGTGAAAAAAAAGATCGGATCATTGAGAACTTAGTGAATAACCCAGAGAATTCTGGGAACTATGGAATAAATGGAATAAATAACTTGCAGCAGCAGAGACGAAATAATACCGTGCAGTAAATACTGCACGGCAAACTTTTTGAAATTGATAAAATAAAGTAGCTGTCAAATGCTGATTTAATCGATTACGCCTCTTCCTAAATGTGCGACTTTGTGTGCCTATGACAGAGATCTTTTTTGACGGTGTTTGGTTCATTTTATTAGCTATTGCTTGGGAATTTCTGACCGCCTTCTCTATTATCGTTGAATAGGAAAAGAGGATCTGGAGATTGAAACAGCAAGAATGTGTAACATGAAGACATTATACGAACGTTGGGAATTGTGAAGTAAGGGAGCAAGTAAAAAACAAAAATCAAGAACGGGCTAGAAAAACCTCCTATAGGTGAAGTTTAGATAATAACAATTCTAAGAATTGCCCTTAATTCTCTGAAACACCATCTGCTGAAGCTGTTCTAATCGTTTCAATACTAAGGCTCCCTATTATTTACATGAATTTTTCTCCAGACCCCAAGTTTTGGAAAGGTCTGCCTATTTAACAAGCCAATTTTATTAGAAACAGCTTTCTTTGTTTTGTTTTTTCTCTCACTTGTATGCAACTAAATAATTATATGTAACAGTCTACATTTTTCAGTGTGGCTTTTTCAAATGTTGAATACAGCTGCACGTTTAAGCAACTCCAGGGGAACAACTGATACATAAAGTAACAGAAAGAAGAAAGACATGTATCGAAATCGAAATTAAAGTTAAAGAAAATCTTTGGTGAGGTTAGTCACATATAACTTTAACATGATAATTATGATGTTAATAATAGATAATTTGTAGTTACCGTCTTGGTGTAGTTCAATCCCTATATAGGTATCCGAGCGACCAGAGAGTGGGCCAACAAACTTCACAATCCCTTGTGATATTTTGCCGCCATATTTGGAGAATTTCACAATATCTCCCAAATGAATGTCGTCTGGTGATTGAGGAACATAAGGTCTTTTCCCTTGGGTCAATGACCATTGCCTGTCCGGAAGAGATTATATTATATCAGTCATAGGTAAATAAGTGATAACTAATATATATATATATATATATAGGTAAAAGTAAAAAGAAGAAGCAAACATTTGGCAAGGCTTGACAAGGACATTTAATTTAACTTAGTTATATAATGAAAGATAGAGATACTGTCTGACAGCTCTTTCTGGGATATCCCTGCTATTGGAACATTGTGCCGAGCGATACCTATTTGTGGCATACCTATTTGAGCATCCAGAATGCATACCTATTAGTTTGAGTCACCCAGAAGAAAACTCCTTGTATCTTATATATATATACAATGAATGCTTCAGATTTTGGCTCAAGAATTCACATGGAGGTAGCATTTTGCCCTCCACTCTCATTTTCCTTTCCAAGTGGGACTCAGAAAATCGATGAGTACCTGACTGAAATGGAAGGTATTTTTCCTCAATCCTTTCAGTCTTGTCCACCGCACAATCTCTTTCACCATAGATACTAGCTAGGGGAACACCACCTGCCCTGTCTTGTTAAAGACAGGTGGTGGGGGTAATCCTTCAGATGGATTCGGCCGATAGTCGAATTCGTTCCGCATACAATAACAACTATCCGACATAACTCCACAAATCAACAATACTCGGACACTGCAGGAATTGCGTGCAGAACGGTTTCGCCGCTCTGCGTGCATCACGGTCAGACCCGCCTGACAGCACTTTCATGCTTGGAGAGTTTATCTCGAACTTGCAGTGCTCTTCGGTAACAAGTGGATGGTCACGATTGGGATGCGCTTCATAGCAGGTCTGGTTGTTGAACATTGTACTAAAGTTAAACAAGGACAGTAACTATACTGCTGTTGTTTAGTCCCCGGTAAACCTTATCTAGCGGAGCTTTTATCAAAGATGTAACAGAAACCATCATCTATCTATGACTTCAATATCCAATGTATCACGATTTTTTTTCTGGGTGATAGGGTGTTAAATGAGATAGACTTAGCCACAATTTCTAGTAAGTCAAGTCTCAACTCAGAGGCACTTCTGATGCCTTGTGCAATTGTGTATGATAACTCTGCGCATAGAAGTGTGATAAGGCACTGTCCTGTGCAGCAGTTTTCATTAATTAATGTAATGCATGTTTGTTTATATGCTTGACTTTCTATGTCTTCTGTTTATGCTGGCATGTGTAGACGAGCGTGTCTCTGTGTATATGTGAGAGAGCTATCACGTGTGAGAATGAACGAGTGAAAACACGTGTGCAAGCTCACATTTATCTGTGTATGCGAATGTGCGTGTATGTGTGTGTGTGTGTATGAATGTATATGTGTGCCTGCATTTCTCAATATATCTGTATGTTTGTGTCAGCGTGTGTGCATGTGTATGTGAGTGCAGCTATCGTGTTAAAATGTACGTATATTAGTAAGTATTCGTGCACTCTTGCATTAATTTGCATATACGTGTAAATGTGCTTGTATATGCGTGCATGCATATGTCTGTGTGTAAACGTATTTTTGTTTGCGCCCGCGAGTGCGTGTGTATGCGTGTACGTAAAGTTTCCTTCGAAGTACACAAGCGGTTGATTTATAATCCCACCGTTTGCTAGATTCACTTCCGGTTATAAACTTCCTGTTCGTTGGTTTTTCTTGCACTTTTTTAAGCCTATTCATGTAGTTGAGTTGCGTGGGGTGAGATGAGTGCAGCCTGGCAGTTCTGTCCTCTGTCACAATGGAATCTACTTGAAGCGTATCGGAAACAGCTGTATTCTTCACTGAAAACATATTAAAACTGGTTTTAATCTTATACAGACAAACAACAACAGTAACCTCTTCCAATTCCTTCTCATCATCATCATCATCACTACCACCACCGTCGGAATAGCATATCACAACAAAAGCAATGAAAATAAGCAGCAGCAGCAGAACAAAAAAGAAACATTAGCAATAACAGCAACAACAACAGCAACAAAATTGTTATAACAACAGTAACAATAGACAACAATTATAACAGTAATCTGGTGAACAATAATAACTACAGATCAGTGAAAACAGTTGTCACAGCAGCAACGCTTGTTTCAAAACAACTTTAGCTAAAGCAATAGTACGAGTTTTAGTCAAAATTTATGCGTACTCTTGTGTCTGTAATTTATTAAAACAAAAACCGAGATTAAACAATTCATTTTCCAACATAGCTTCCTTGCTTTTCGATGCACTTCTTCCAGCGGACCACAAGCTTGCTTATTGCATCGAGAAGAATTTTGGCTGGTTGCATAGTCATTTATGCACAGCTTCCTGTAATTTTTGTCCACAACAAATCGACAACCTTGTAAAAGATGCTTGAGTGCTCTAGAGAGGTGATAGTCGAAAGGGACGAGATCTGAACCGTATGCAGGGTGTTTCAGAAACTCGAAACCCAATTTCTCAATGGTTTCAGCGATGTGGGTGTCTGTTTATGGGCATGCACTGTCGTGTAACAATAACATTTACTTCGACGATAGACCTCGACGTTTGGTGCGAATTGCTGGTTTCAGTTTGTTGGCCAGCATTTTACTGTAGCCTTCACTGGTGACTGTAGACCCCTTTTCCAAGCAATGTTTTAGCATTGATCTTTTTGCGTCCCCAAAACGGTTAGCATTCCTTTTTTTGCGAAAGGCTGAGTTTTAAACTTCTTTCTCGATGGCGAATCCGGGTGTTTCCACTCTATACTCTGTCTTTTGGATTCCGGCTAAAAGTGAGAGTCCCAGGTCTCATCTCTTGTTATTGTTCTCTCCAAAATAGCTTCGCCTTCATCGTTGTAGCGGTCGAATAAGCACTGACAGATCTCCATATGATTGTACTTATGCGCTTCGGGAAGCTCTCTTAGCACCCATGTCGCAGAGACTTAACGAAGCCTGTTGTGAATGACTTCTTATACAGAACCGTGGCCAATTTGCAGAGAACATGCCACCTCATCGATGGTCATTCATCTGTTCGTCAGAACTATATCTCGAGCTTGTTGAATCTTCACACCAGTGGAGGAGGTGGACGGGCGTCCCGTTCTCTCTTCATGCTTCACGCTAGTACGGCCATTTAAAAACTTATCGATCCACTCATACACACTTTTACGCGGTAGAATGCTGTTCCCCTATTGTACTGAAAGTCTGCAATAAATGTCGACCTCTTACACACCTTCAGACCAGGGAAATGGGATCACTGTTCTCTGTTCTTCCTTGATTACACAAGAAAGTTAACTCGAGCGATCAAGGTCAAACCTCAATGACATAATCAGAAGTGTCCCACCTGAAGGTAGTGCAGCCAATGTAAAGAAAGGTTTGGTGAAAGTGCGAATAAGTTTTGACTTCTCCTCGTAGCTACATCAGAAAAAAAAAACTGCTCTAAAAATAACGACGTTAACCACAACAACAATGAAAATAACAACAAGAATAGTAACAATATCATCAAGAACGGTAATAATAGTTGCCTCTACATAAATAATCCTTTCTATTATAGGGACAAGGCCTGAAATTTTGGCGGGAAGGGGCTAGTCAATTAGATCGACCCCAGTACGCAACTGACACTTAATTTATCGACCCCGAAAGGATGAAAGGCAAAGTCAACCTCAGCGGAATTTGAACTCAAAACCTAGTGACGGGCGAAATACCGCTAAGCATTTCGTTCAGCGTGCTAACGATTCTGCCAGCTCGCCGCCTTTGCTTCTACATCATCATCAACAACAACAACAACAACAACAACAACAGCAGCATCAACTTTAATAACCACAACAATAACAGTAGCAGTAGGTAGAATAACACTAATAGTCACAACAACACCAACAGTTGACATAATATCAATAATCGCATGAATAGTCATTAGATTGTCACGTGAACAAAAAACAATGATGGAGTTGTAGATTAACCAAGTAAATTATTTCATAGATTTCTCTGTCACATAGCATATTTACACAGTATACTGTTAAGGTGGCTTATTTCGTCACAAACGTAGCTATTGAAAACGACCATGCAGCTATTTCAATAGTGTGACAGCGACAACATTGTGATAGACAATTGATGACAAGTTCCATTGACAGTATTGACAGCACTGTGTGAGAGACAAACCTGATGAAAAATAGTTCACAAAACTATTTTTTAAAAATAAGCATGCCTCAATTTACGTCATCTCGAGTTACGTCTTTTTCAACTGTATGTCAGTTGTTTTAGATAAATTAATGGGGGGGGGGAAACCAACTTCAATTGATTGATGCGACTTTACGTCACTTCAGCAAGGATTTTTAGCATAAAAATTACAAAAGAAAAAAAAAAGAAAGAGAAAAACCTTAAAACCAATACTGAAGTAAAAAATCAAATATAATACATGAAAATACGTACAAACCATTTATTAAAGCAAACAGCTAAGTTTTTAAGATGTATTTTCGCGTTACGTCGTTTTTCGAATTAAACCGCATGTCATGGATACATACAATTACCGACGTAATCTGAGGTATGCGTTTCTGTGCTTTTTTGACAGCACTGTGTGTGTGTGTGTGTGTGTGTGTGTGTGTGTGTGTGTGTGTGTGTTTGAGTTTGCGTGCATGTGTGTGAGTGACAGATATTAATGCTGACACTATCACATAAGACCATATTCATTCAGTTAATTATGCATTGTAAACTACAGAAAAATATCATATGAGAGACAAAGCTGGAGGCTCTGTCACAGAACACCATCTTCACCTAACTACTTCATGTAGTATTGTGTTGCTTTGGCAGTATTATATGAGAAATATAACTGTTGGTTATATTACACTAACTGATCCTGTGCCGTCAAAAATGACGGCTAATTGTATTATTTTGTATATAAATAAGGTATAAAATAACTTACATAATAATCACAGATACAAACATTCACATACTTCCTTGTACATGCACACACATACACATATACTCACACAGAGTTGAAACGCTGTTTTTTTTTTCACGTCTGTCTTCCTTATTCATCTATCACCCCATCCTTTCTTCATTGCTATTGCTTTCTCTCACTCCCTCTCAGTCAGGGCATTACTCTCACTACTTCTCCTTTACTGAATTACTATTTCTCTCCTTTCACTTATACTACTCTTTCTCCTACTCCGTCCTACTCCTGCTCTGTGATTTTGGACACACACACACACACACACACACACATATATATATATATATATATATATATATATACACATACATACAAATGTATAAAAACACTACGCTCATTATTTCATTATTATATTAGGAGATTTACTCGATCTTCACTCAACTCAACTATTTACTCTACATTGTATTATGTAAACGACATTATTTCACAGACGTAGCTGATGACGAAGGCCATAAACCTTTCGAATAATGATTTTCTATAAATTCGATTTAATTTTCGCCCGCGCTGTATAAACTGAATGTAAAATTTCTCGCGATTTTAGGCTTTAATGCGGTTTCATTTCTCGATTGATATCGTCTAACATTATATACGTTGATAATATCCTTAGGAAATGCCTGAATAACCACAAGTTTTCATTCCCAGTCGATAAGTAATTGAACCAAATGTTGACTTCATGTACAGTTTTCAGCAGGCTCTCTACCTTGATCTTGTCATTTTATGTTTACCTTTTTATCATTTATTTGTTTCAGTCATTAGACTGCGACCATGCTGGGGAGCCGTCTTGGGAACTGTGTCGAACGAATTGACCCCAATTCTTGTTTAATTTTTTTTTGTCCTAGTACTTATTTTATCGTCTGTTTTGCCAAACCTCTATGTTACGGGAACGTAAACACACCAAAACTGATTGGTTGTCAAGTAAGAAACAGTAACAGATACACACGTGTATATATATTCGTTTCCTCGCTCTAATTCTTTTTATCTCCCCTTTCGTTTTTTTTTTCTCTTTCATCCTTTCTCTAATTCTTTTCCTCTCCCCTTCGCCGTTCTCTGTCTGTCTCTTTCTCTCCCTCACTCTTACGCCTTTGCTCTCTTGTTGCTCGCCATCGGCCATCTTTCTTTTCCTAACTTGAATTTCTTTGTTTCTCTCTGATCAGCCACAGGGATAAGACGCATTCTTGTCTGTCTCCAGTCAGAGCTTGTTCCTCCGCGTTCACCAACTCGACTCGTTTAGGTTTAACAGCCCTTTCTGTTTGTTTTTACTGTCCTGTTTTTGGTTACCAACTTTGACCCTCCGCAAAATCCCAAATTTGATTTAATTTGCTTTGCCGGAGCAATTGTTTTGTCGAAAACGTATCTTGTCGTTAATTGCTCGAAATACGAAGTATAAAAACAGCCGACAACTGATGAAGGGTCGTTTTTTATGTTGCTTAACGTGTTTTCCATTTGTTTCTTAGTTCACAAAAAAAAAGTTCGTATTCCATGTTTTCGTATTTTATGTTTTTTACGTTCTGTGGTGTCTTGTGCTCATATATGAATGTGTATATACATATATATATATGTACATATATGTATGTATGCATATATATTTATATATGTATATGTTTGTGTGCTTGTGTCTGTGTTTGTCCCCCTCCCCACCATCGCTTCACAACCGATGTTGATCTGTTTACTAGCGGTTCGGCAAAAGAGGCTGATAGAATAAATACCAGGCTTACAAAGAATAAGTTCAGGTGTCGATTTCTTCCATTAAAAGGCGATGCTTCAGCATGGCCACAGTCAAAATGACTGAACCAAGTAAAAGAATACACATACATATACGCATTATGGGCGTCTTTCAGTTTCTGTCAATCAAATCAGA
>NC_068982.1:120502339-120503550 GCF_001194135.2 Octopus bimaculoides
TATAGGCGCAGGTGTGGCTGTGTGGTAAGAAGCTTCCTTCCAACCACATGGTTCCGGGTTCAGTTCCACTGCGTGGCACCCTGGGCAAGTGTGTTCTACTATAGCCTCGGCCCGACCAAAGACTTGTGTGTGGGTTTGGTAGACGGAAACTAAAAGAAGCCCGTCATATGTATATTTATATATGTATATGTTTGTGTGCTTGTGTCTGTGTTTGTCCCCCTCCCCACCATCGCTTCACAACCGATGTTGATCTGTTTACTAGCGGTTCGGCAAAAGAGGCTGATAGAATAAATACCAGGCTTACAAAGAATAAGTTCAGGTGTCGATTTCTTCCATTAAAAGGCGATGCTTCAGCATGGCCACAGTCAAAATGACTGAACCAAGTAAAAGAATACACATACATATACGCATTATGGGCGTCTTTCAGTTTCTGTCAATCAAATCTACTCACAAAGCTTTAGTCACTTCGAAGCTATGGTGCAAGACACTTACCCAAGGCGTCATACAGTGGGACTGAACCCAGGACCATGTGATTCGGATGCTTCTTAACACACAGCCACGCCTGTACTTTTTGTATGTAGTTTCAATTTTGTTTCTGACCTTCTGATTTTCTGATTTCAAAGTCTGCATCTAATTTAATGTTTTCAGTTTTAATTAAATTCTTTCACAGAGTGGATTTGCTAAATTTGTCTATTCCCATGCTTATTTTGATATCATAACTGAATTCATTTACAATTTGATTCTCCATCTGGCCGTTGACTTTTGATGGTAGTTTAAAGTCATCCATATAGATGAGATAGATGACTTTAGTTTGACCATCATATTTTCGTTATTGTTGTTGCTAGACCCGCTTCATTGAGCAGATTTATGATCAAAGACATTGCAAGTCGTGATCAATCGGCCGTTTTTTTTTTCTGGCATAATATATTCCAACCTACCTTATCAGACATAAGTTGTGTTTGAATAAATTCTCTCTATGATAACTCGCCTTCATAGGCAGATTAAATAGATTTCTCTATATATTGCTCCACTAGAAAAGCATGCAAATATATTTTATCACAAGATACATACATACAGACAAACAGACAGAGAAAGAAAGAAAGAAAGAAAGAAAGAAAGAAAGAAAGAAAGAAAGAAAGAAAGAAAGAAAGGTTGAACCAGATTATTTTTTATTTTGTTCCAGTTTTGTTTTTAATATATTTTCAATACTA
>NC_068982.1:120504355-120506343 GCF_001194135.2 Octopus bimaculoides
CCTGATAAAGTACAAAGATATGATAACAATTGAAGACGGTGTTGTGAAAGTTCAACCCCCGGAAGAACTATATATTTTAGAAAAAAGAGAAACAATTATTTAAAAATCTTACTGTCTAAAAGGAAAAAAGAATTGATCGAGTGAGCGAAGAGAAAGTTGAGAAGTGCTTGAAACCCATCTGGCAGGATATCACATACCTAGCCAGAGGGAAGAAGTTTGGTACTATCGAAGTACGACTAAAAGATATAGAAACTGCACAAATGCACTCAGTTAAATCGTTAGAAACGGAGGACGTTGTTTTAATTCCAATATATATGGGAATGAGGACGTCCTGCCAAAAAAGTCCTGGCAAAAAGGAAGATAATATAACACTCCTTCACGCTACCGTCACAGAAAAGGCTTACTGGACCGGTCAAACGGTTCACCTCCTAATACAAGCAGAGCAGTCAATTTTAGAAAAGTTACCGGAGTAAATAGAAATTGGGGAGGAATTCCTTAACGTATTCGTCGAGGGACATATGTTTCTAGTGTGGCCAGCTGGGCCATATAAAAAACACACTGTAGAGTCGGCGAGGAAGAATCCGATGGTGAGAAGGAGGAGAGAGAGAAACAGAAGAAAAGAAAGCAACTAACAACAAGAGAAAATTGGAAAGCTCAAATCAACAAAAACAGGTCGAACTAAGACCAAAGAAAAATAAAAGAAAAAAACTGCGAAAAGAAACAAACCAAAAATAGTAAGGAAGGAAGCACAAGACAGAGGGATAGTCGCGCAAAAATGAAGATTTAATGAGAGAAATAAAAGCGGAAAAGTCAGCCACTAGGATTGAAGAACTTTCTGATAAATATAAGAACTACGAGTTCTACGAAATGGATAAAAAGACTCATAATGTATTACTTAACACGCATAGAAAATCGGTGTTGATGATGAGATTGGATTTTAATTAATCCATTTTTCAAGACTTGCCACCTCCGACCCTATGTCAAGAAAAGGTGGAGAGTTCCTCTTCACAGGACACCCCCGGATTAAATATGTAAGTAATGTCTATTCACATTGGTTGTGTAAATGTTCGTGGCCTGATGTCTAGCTGGAAGCAAGGGCGCTTCCTAAGTGACATCAGGTCAAGAAAATTGGATGTGGTTGTTGCAACGGAAACCCGGGTGAAGGGGCCATGAGATCTGCTCCCCCTCCTGAACGGCTATGAGAAATATGTTTCTCCGAGTCGGGTGGGAGGTGGGGTGGGGTGTTGGTCCTACTAAAAAGAAACCGGGTAGCCGAGAAAAAGTTGGATTTTTCTGATCCTAAAGGCAGGTTGGTCGTCCTCGACCTGACATTCAGTTGTGGCAAGATAATCAGGCTGGTTGCAATTAATGCACCCAACGTTATGCGCCCGCAAAGTGAATATTTTCGTGATCTGGGCAAGTTCCTGGCCACGTCGCATTCACTAGTACTGATAGGAAACTTTAACGCAATCTGTGCCGCACACACAGATTGTGTTGACTCGAACATGAATAGAAAATGTTACCCTGGCTTACAGGATTTGCTAAGTCACTTTCAGCTGGCAGATCCATATAGGTTGGAACCCGAACACTCCACAGTGGACGCGGTCAAATAGTGACGGGTCTTCCGGAGCATATCTAGATAGGCTTTTAATTAGAAAAACAGATACGTCCATAGCTAGGTGTTCACAGTTTTATCTAGTCAACTACAGTGATCACAAGATGGTTACTTGTAAGCTGACAGTAGATAAGTTGCATAGACAGGGATCTGGCTATTGGAAACTCAATACGTCCCCTTTGGCAATTGAGGAGTACAGAAAGCGGATCGAGATGTTAATGCAGAGGGCAGTGACAGGTACCATCAGTATTAACAAATGGTGGTACGCCCTAAAAGAGCCATAAAATATGAGTCTATTAGGTTTAAAATAAGTTTAGCTAAGGTCGGCCTCAGACTCTACCACTTACGCATTATAACTAGCGAATAACATTTC
>NC_068982.1:120507650-120508883 GCF_001194135.2 Octopus bimaculoides
AGGTCGGCCTCAGACTCTACCACTTACGCATTATAACTAGCGAATAACATTTCATGAAAACCTTTTTATCCAATTTGGCAGAGGAAATGAGAAGAAGATTAAATTTTTTGTCGGCGCCTTGTTGATACTTCGGGCCATGTGCGTGTGTGTGCGGCACAACAAACCCATTCATCCATTCTCCAGAAGTGCCCTGTTGATGTTTCACGTTTCCAATCCTGCGCAACGCAGTATGGCCCGCCAGCATGTCTGCTTTCTATATCATCCATGTCTGAACTATATAATGCAAAATGTTCATACAAAGAAGCAAACTACTGTTGTGACTCGCAGCCATTTGAGTTTGACCGCGTGACCACTTTCAGAAGCTACGCTCGCCACCTGCAATTAGTCTCCCCAACCACCTGTGTTTCCTCCCCCGTTTCGTCGGACGAGTAAATACAGAGTGTCTCAGAATTAATGATGATTTCAGTGAAATCGGATGCATTTTTTAAAACTCACTTTTATTTATGTTTATCATGTTTAATATGTGTTAAAAGTGTATAAATTCTGAATTTTGTTTATAATTTTATTTTCATTCCTGTTGGACCCCTCTTATTTGTCCATGACAGCTTTTTTTTCAATTTGGCAGCAATTATTATTTTTTTTTACCTCCACCCCCAAGATGGAGCAATCGTTTGTCTGAGCTTACAGAGCACATTCAGTTAGCAGTGCAGGAGCTAACTCCTGAAATGCTTCAAAATGTGTTTCACAACGCCAAGGGGACCTCGGTGGAATTCGAACTCAAGACGTAAAGACAAACGAAATGCCACTAAGCATTTCGCCCGGCGTGCTAACGTCTCTGCCAGCTCGCCGCCTTCGTATAGAAAGATATTAGTTGATTCATTGATGTGAAGTGTGCAAATTCAATTTCACTACCTTTGTGTGTGCACGTGTATAGGTGTCATTATCTTGATTATCTTCCATTGTCGAATTACACACAAACACACACACACACACACACACACACATACACACAGTAATCCCTCGCCATATTGCGGTTCACCTATCACGGTTTATTATTCAAGCTTAGGTCGATTCCTTCGTGGTGTTGTTTTGCATTTATAATAAAATAGATATATACAAATTATAAAAATAATAAAAATAATAAAAATGAAATATACAGTACTGATTCTATTTCGCGGATTTTCACCTATTGCGAGGAATTTTGGAACGCAACACGCGCGATAGTCGATGGGT
>NC_068982.1:120509403-120510734 GCF_001194135.2 Octopus bimaculoides
ATGTATATGCCTACATGTATACACACACACACACACACATATACATACGCAAACATGTACATACATGTACACACATACATATATACCTGCAAATACATAAAAACTATTTGTCGCCGATAAGGAATTAATGCTTTCGTACACTACTTTGTTTATGTTTTAACAACTAATTGCTAGTGGTGTTGTCTGCTTTGATCTAGTTACATATATTAAAAGGCGTTCCAACCGTTACCATCTCATTGTCCTTCAAACGTAGTGTTTCTAGGGCTGTATTACCTAATGTTTTAACACCTTATTTTTCGTGTCAGTATTGTGTGGAGCTGTATTTTACTGCCCAATGTCTGCTCTGTTTAATTTCAATCAGTTTTGTTTTTCCTTTTAGATAGACACACTTACTTGCAGTCAAACTCAGCTAAGAACGAAATCCAGGCGCGTAATGTGTTTTGTCTAACAACGTAACACTTCTCTCGCCTTCTTGCTCGCTTCATCACTTCATAACAATCCTCTATCTCCTCACACACACACAGTGACCCATTCACACACACATATACACAATCTACATACATGGACACACACGTATATAGAGACTATATACATACATACAAAAAGAACACCAGACATGCATCCAAAATGAAAGAAATTTTTATAAAACCTCTCGGCTCTGCTGATTGCGACCTCTTCCTCGATGATCGACGTTGGCTGCCGGCATCAGTGTTGCTGACGCTTTGACAACTGGAATTTACTGAATCAAGAGACAACTGATGATAGAATCTGTTGGCAAAGTCCTCTTTAACTGTAGGCGACAGGGATAAAGCCAGTGGCGGCGAATACAAGGATGACATGGTGTTCCGTTCAGTTGGGGTTGTATTCAAAAGAACGTCTGTGGCTGTATCACTGAAGTCAGGGACATCATCACAGGGATCTGCTAGAAATAATAATAATAATAATGATAATAATAATAATCATAATAGTAATAATAATAAGACACTGGGGAAGTTTAACGAACAAAAGACACCGGGGAAGTTTAACATGTGAGAACGATAAATCACTGCTCCGAAACTTATCCAAAAACATCGGAAATAAAGACATCGCATGGAGCCAAAAAAAATAGCTGACAAGGGCTGGACTATATCCGAGTAAGTAATACTCATTGAAATTTATTTCTATTTTTCCAAATATAATGATGTATGTTAACTTGATACCTACACTACCCGCACAGCGATCGTAAACACACGTGTTACATCAAAATCAGACCATCTTCGAACCCAAAAACACCATGTACAAAAAAATTACAAACAGACTAAATAACACCGGTATTATTCCACCCAAGAATA